>NW_010245483.1:29056-38906 GCF_000690775.1 Eurypyga helias | reverse complement strand
ATTCTATGATTCTATGATTGTTTTCAAGATTATTTTGCTGAAGTGCATTTAGAAATGTCATGGTGGGTTTAAATAGATTATGGTAAGAGGAGCTACAGGTTCCATAAAGAAACAAAAAAAGCCCCAAAAAAACCAAAAACAAACCATAATTTTCTCTCTTAAATACCATCTCAACTTTGCATTGTCAGGAAACAGAACCACACAAAATACAGACAGTCTGATGTGAAAAGAGAGCCTGATGAAATCAGAAATTTTAAAACTTTTGGATCTTTCTTAATTACAGGAGCTCTGGTCCCTAAAATTGTTCAGTCTTTTCCCCACTTTACTATAAATTTTAGAAACCCAGGAAGTGTTTATGGTACACATAATATTTATAAAGAGCAACATGAAGTTTTGTAGAAGTGCACATGGTATAGGAAATAGATTATGATGTCATTTAGCTTTTATATGTTGTCTTTTTATCAGGAGAGCTCAACGACAACTCTCAAGCAAACAGCATCATCTTTTGATTTACACAGATGAAAACCCACAGCACAGCTGCTTTGTGCAGGATCTTGCACCTTGAAAGATGACTGTAGGGTTGAGTCTATTGCTTTAACCATAAACTACTGTTGCCTCTCATACACATACTAGCTACAGAAACTGCATCCCTGCCTCTCTCAAACGGCTCTTAGTTGGTGGAAGTGAATGCAGCTCCCCCAAAACCCAGTGGGGCTGGGTTTGTCAGCTGAAGATCGGGTCCACTATATTTCGTATTAATGTATCCCTGCAATACACTATGTCTATTCTAAGTGTTTCTTAATCTTTTATTATTTCTACATCAAGCATCGCAGAATTTGCTAGCTTTATATAATTCAGACATCTGAGAACACCATAACATTCCATTTTAATTTCTCTCTCTAATGGATAAGTATATAAACCCATTCCTAATTAGTTAGCCTTACTTTCGGGGACAACGTCTGAGTAAGTAAACTGTGACAAAAATGAGCTCCGCAATACTAAGTGCCGTAGATGGCTGTGGCATGATCTAGACTTAACAACAGATGAATCCAGTTCTAGCCAAATCCATGGGAGCCTGTTTTCATGTTAGCAGTCAGCAGGAGTAAAATCCCATTGGAATCTGAGGTTGTTTGAGACAGGAATTTTTCAGTCTTGAAGCACAAAGAGGTGAAAACTCCAGAATACTAAAGTAACTTGGAAGCTAAGGTCTACCTTCAGGCAGGTATCTTTGATCATCTTTCTCTTACAAGCTCTAGGTCTAAAACTGGAGGTAGCAGATCCTGAAATGAGTATTAGGAAATTGTGTCAGCATGTAGCAGATGTGTTTGGGGAAAATAACTGCATCTTTAGTCTTCTAGGTATTTTCTTAGGCGTGAACTTCAGCTCTGTTGATATAAATGTTGGAAATAGGCCATTGACCCCAGCAAGTCTTATGTGTTAGAAAAACCTCATGTGACCTCAAAAGCCTGAACTACACAGGCAGTCCTTCTGGGAACCTGCTTCCCCAGAGGTTAAGACCATCCATAACTCAACATGTTTGGTTTATGTGTTATCTTCTGCAACAGGATATCACTGCCTTGGCCCAGTAAGGAAATCTATCACCTCCTCCATGGTTACCCAGACAAAAGCACAGTCCTGAGGGGAAAGACACAGGAAAAAAAAAAAAAAAAGCTTATAATTGCAACTTCCTATGTTCATTTGCCTTGAGTTCTTCCCAGCAGGCATGTGGTTGTGATTCCCATTAGCAGTGCATATAGTAAGCAATGCAATATTGAATGGCACTATTTTAAAATAGTGGACCTTCTCCTCATTGCTTTGATTTCTGGAAGAAAACCACAAAATTAATTTCTCTCTCCATTACCAGGTCTGGATGAGGACAACTAAATTCTTTGCCTGAGCAATGGAGCCAGCCAGCCTGCAGCCACATACACCACCTGCAGATAAAGCCCCTGAATTACAGAGCAGTCCTCCTAGATGGTGGGAAGGCACAAAAATCCACCCCAGCTAATGAAAGTGTACCACGATCTGCTGGTCTTTAGAACCCTGACTTCTCTTCAGGTTGGTGCTGTTCACTCAACAGGCTTTGTGTTTAGCCGATGCAATACGCAGCATGTAGCCAGAGGAAGCCTGTGCTTGTTAACTCACTCCTGCAAGAAGGAGATCAGCAGCTACTCTTCCCAGCTAGAAAAATCTGACTTGTTTCCAAAAACTTTCCCTTCTGAAATACCAGAACTGATATAAAGAGCTTACTCTGTCCAGCAAGCTCGGCTTTCTCAAATCTAGCTATTTCCTCTCTGCAAGTCTTCCCTCTCTCTCACACATGCACACCCTTTTGTAGCAAGACAAGATAGAGCTTATCCCAGAAAGCAGGTGCACCCTAGGTCAAGTGGTCTGTATGAACAACTATGAGTTTTTTGGTTCAGGTGTGCAGAGTATAAATGAACAGTGACACAGCCAATTAAGTAGTAACAATAATATTAATAATAAATAAATTACTCTTTCTTCTCCTCCAGATGTTTTACAAGTGACCTTGCTTGTAACTGGAAGCAATTTCCCTCTAACTGCCAGTCCCCTTTGCTTTCTCAGGCAGGCATTATATCCAGGCTTTCCAGATATATCAGGCTGTTTACCAGCTGTCACAGGACAGCAACAGGATTTTGCTTTCGGCTGCACATGTGTGTTAGTTAAATGCTGCACATCCAGAAAGATGCCAAAGCGATTAAGAAGAAACTGGGCCCAGCCCAGCATCAGTTATTCCTTTTGAGACGTAGATGGAGTTTAATTTCACCTCACTTCAACAGCCTTTGAACATGAATCTTAGACTACTGGCCACAATTTGACAGGTATGCTGACAGCAAAATGATGTTCAGGCTGTGGGAAGTTATTATTCCTTTCCATATGGCATTTGTGAGGACACATCTGCAGTACTGTGTCTGGTTCCTGTACAAACAAGATGTTGAAAAACTTGAGTGAAGCCACTGGAGGGCCATGAAGGAGGTTTGGGGTCTACCAAACCAGGAAACCTGATTCGTGAAGAGACCCTGAAAGAGCTTGTTCAGCCTGGAGAAGGCTAAGGGGCATTTAACTGTCTTTTTTAAACTATCAAGTAGGCGGCAATAGAGAGGAGGAGCCAGACTGCTGAGGAGTGCACAGGACAAGAAACAGCAGTTGCAAGCTGAAGCAAGGGAAATTCCCATCTGAAAAAATGAAAACTGGTTTTGCCATGACTGTGATGAAGCACTGGAACAGGGGCTCTGAAAGGCTGTGCTACCTCACAGAATGGCTGAGGTTGGCAGGGACTTCTCCAGGTCTTCTTGTCCAACTCCCCTTGCTTAGGCAGGGTCAGTGAAAGCAGTTTTGAATATTCAGTTTTGAATATTTCCAAGGATAGACACTCCTCAACCTCTTGTGGCAACCTGTTTCAATGTTCAAACTCATTGCTGAACAATGTTCATCAACCTGCTTTAATGTTCAACCTCACAGTAAAAACAATTTTATGATGTTCAGATGGAATTTCATGTGTTTCCGCTTGTGCCCACTGCTGCTTGACTTGTCAGTGGCCATCGCTGAGAAAAGCCTGGCTCTGTCTATTCATCTTCCCATCAGTTAGTTATACATGCTGGTTAAAGCACCCATGAACCTTCTTCAGGCTAAACTCTCCCATCTCTCTCAGCCTCTTCTCAAACGTCAGATGCTACAATGCCTCCATCAACCTGTGGCCCGTCGCTGGACTCCTGTGAAACCTCACAAAACCAACCCAAACAAACTAGAAATGGGATTTATTTTTCATAAAGCAGTAGAAAACTCAATCTAAGTTTTACTCTAATCGAAACTGCTTTGAGACTGAAAAAAATTTACAATCCACAGGTTTGGGATATTGGTTGGGAATTAACTTCCCCATCCGTCATCATCTGTGTTCTTAACTTTCCTTCCTACTTTTTGTAGCAGTTTAAGTTCATGAACTCCAGCTTTACATATGCTTTCAGCTGTAAGTGCACAGTATTATTTTTTAAAAACAGAAATGGATGAGAAACATGTGCAGAGTAAAAGCATAATGCTCAATAGACATCCAAGGTCCTATATCTGACATAAATGTCACATTGTGAGGAATCACCTGGAGGGTGTACGTGGGCTTAAATTTGTGCACAGAAGTAGGGTAAGGTTGAGTGAACATCTGGATATGGGCTCAAGATGACCCAAAAATACTGACAACCACAGCTATGACATGTGAATGTACTCAAGAAGTAGTTTTGTTCCTTCTTACTGGAGAAAAAGGATAAGGTAGGAAGATGACAAATCTCTGAATTATAAGCAAGCTGAGCTGTTCCAGGCAGCTGTCTACCAGTTCTATCCATCCAAAAAAAAAAAAAGGGCTTTAGGAGACACTGCTAAATATCACTAGCCAGCCATAAGCACTAAACAATGGGATTGCTGCGAAAGACTGTGACAAGTCTTACCGAGGAGGGTGCTTAACTTCTGGATTCTAGCCAAAAACTGCTAATTTTGTACCTACAACTGGCTGCTCTTGGAAGAATGGACTATGTAGCCCACATCTCTCTAGTCCTTTGCTTCAGCACCAGTGCACTTTCCTAGGAATACTAATAAAACCAATATGGCTTCGTTTTTTAATTATTGAATTTCCCTGCTTTCTTTTTAAAATTTTTTTTGCTCTAGGGAATTAAGTTTTTTCTTTTTTTGAGTAATTTTGAAATAAGGTCAAGAATTATACTGGCCCCACATGTGAACATCAAAGCAATGAATGCGTTCATTCCCAAAGAATAAGCAATTTACATATATATATAAGTAGATACTTGGGAGAACATTGGAATGAAATTGAGAGAAGCACAATATCTATAAGTATTCTTGCTACTAAGTCAAAACTGTACGCATCTATTGAAGACATAAAGTCAAAGCATTGATTTTTATCCCAGCTTCAAGGTATTTAGCAGGTATTTAACATTCCTTGCCAAGATGATGTTACCTGGAATTTGCATGACTTCTGTGGCTGTCCAGTACAGTTCTTAGTAAAAGAACTGTTTTAACAGCACCAGGAGCACAGAGGTAACATTGGTCCTTTGAAAAGTGCTTCAACAAGTTCTGTTAGAGACACTTAAAAACGCAATAAATAGCACATTTTTCCTGAGAGGCAAAGATTCTCCATTTCTGTGCTCATTCAACAAAATCCTGAAGGTTTTTTGCCCAAGCCCATACTGGCCCCTCAAGTCACAAAGAGGTTTAGTCAAGCCATGTAAGTGAAGAATTTGGTCACAATTATAAGAATAGAAATATATGAAAAAGGAACCACCTCTGCCACTGCTGCTGTTTGAAGGTCTCTTCCAAAGGGTCCTGCAAAATTAAACACTTCCAAGGCTGTGATGATTCCTCGTCATATCAATTATTTCTATTAATTATGTCAGCGTCAGGGGTCTCAGTGAGATGGGGCTTTGTTACACTAGCTGCTGTAGCAGTGCTTGAAGAACAGTCTGGTGCCAAAAGCTTGAAAACTAAGTAGAAAAAAGTTAAGGACAGTGAGAGAAAGAGACAGTTACTCAGTTTTATAGAGAAAGACTTGAGGGGAAAAATGATTAAAGCGCTTCCACAAAGGGTCACAAAAAAAACTATCTTCAAGTTGATAACAAAGTCCAGAGGTCTTTGGTCTCTTTGGAGCACAGCTGCAGGCTATTTGTCCTCAACACCAATCCGGTAAAGCTTTCTAGAGTATTTTTGCTCAAGTCAGACAGAAAATTCCCTCTCTCATCTCCGCACTACAGCCTGAAGCCTTCATACAATACGTGAAAGTGTCTGACAACAGCACATCAGCCACAACATACAGACTGCTCACCATCATCATCACAGCAACATTATCACACCAGCCTCTATTACACACCAGCCACAGCCTCACCTAAGAGGCTTCTGCAGAAAGGAATGGCTACCCACCCTTTGGATGACAATCCAAGTGTTCAGGAGGACTGGAATAGAGAAGGAAAGGTTTATAAAAAATTTGGTGCTAATCTTGCCAGTAAATGTAAACTGCAATGAAATTTGTAGTGGTAATTTTGTGTCCCCTTTACAGTCATTGTTCTCTGGCAAGCCTGAAATTTGATCTTCCAAATTGGATCATAAATTGGCCAGCAATTCATCCTTGCAAGAATTACTAATTTTTTCCCTTGTTAGTTTTTTTTTCTTGCAATACAACCTGGGATTTATCACATTTCACCACCGCAAAATTTTACTGAAATTTGAGTTATAACAACCTATTTCCACAGAACCAGACTAAAAATCTGATTCTTTTCTCCCTTATCAAAATGCATTGTGCAACTATACTCAGGGCCTCTACAAAATACTATCGAATTTCTCCCTTGGTGCAAATTCAGCCATTCATTTTCTACATCTACATTTTCTGTATCTTCTCAAAAGTGACATAGTAAACCTACCGCAGAATGAAAGTCCATGTGGTATCAAGAGAACTGTGCTTGACCAAACATTAACATCTTACTTGACTAGATTCCAACATAAACATAATTAAAAGTGTCCTTTTGTTTTAGACTAATACCACAAGTAGTTTATACATATTGTAGCCCTCGCTACTCATATTAAATCAAGACAAAAAATATTAAGGAAACATATTTCACAAACAGAAATGTCACACTTGGGATGGAAACAATTTACTGCTGGACGCCAAAGACAGTCACTTCTCTCCCCAGTGTCATTAAGTCTCCCCTGCTAATGCTGCCATAAGCAAATCCTGAAGATGTGCTTTGCTCTACAAGGAGTCATGCCCTTGGTAACTGACAGGCATGCTCTGGGATTGCAAAGACTTGTGGGGTTGGTTTTTTTGCTGTGATTTAACCCCAGCTAGCAACTAAGCACCACACAGCTGCTTGCTCACTTGCCCCACAGTGGGAGAGCAGAGAGACTAAGGAAAGTGAGAAACCTCAGAGGTTGAAGCAAAGACAGTTTAACAGGTAAAGCAAAAGCCACACACACAAGCAAAACTAAACAAAGAATTCATTCAACACTTCCCATGGGCAGGCTGATGTTCAGCTGACCCCAGAAAAGCAGGTCTCCGTCATGTGGAACGGTTACTTGGGAAGACAAACATTATCATTACAAACGTCCCCAGCTTTATATGCTGAGCATGATCTCAAGTGATATGGAATATCCCTTAGTATGGATATTCCATATGGTATGGAGAGCTGGGGTAAGCTGTCCCAGCTGTGTCCCCTCCCAACTTCTTGTGCACCCCCAGCCTCCTCACTGGTGGGGTGAGGAGCAGAAAAGGCCTTGACTTGGTGTCAGCCCTGCTCAGCAATAATGAAAACACCCCTGTTTTATCTACACTGTTTCCAGCACAAATCCAAATCACAGCCCCGTACCAGCTAATACAGAGAAAGTTAACTCTACCCCAGCCAAACCCAGCACAAAATTACTAGCTTTGAGCTGCAAATCCCTCACTTACACAAGTACATTAGGAATAGCCCACTGACGTCACTGGGGTCAAACCAGTGACCAGGTGACAAGACAATGGAAGAGCAGAAGCAGTTGGTGTCATTTGTGCTGCAAAACTGTTACAAGCCTGTCCCTGGCCTGGAGTAGGAGAGCCCATGACAGAAAGCATTTCCCCAAAAGCTTGCATTTCAAGTGGGGGAGATGACTAAAGGATGAATGACAAAATGGAAACCCAGAGAGAGAACAGGCCAGACTGACCCAATATGACATCAGACACTTAACTAGGAACATCACCTTCTTTCCTTCTAAGCAATGTAGAGATTCTGGTACTACCTGAGGGCTAGTCTGTCCTTCTGTTAATCACACAGACCCAATCCATGTCTCCAGCTTAGGTGCCTATGTCAACAACCAGAAAATCAGGTCAAATAACTTCCCTATATGCATAAAAAGAAGTCACTGGCAGGATGACCAGAACCTCAGTCTAGTGGACTTAAAACTGTCTGAACTACCAAACTCAGACTGTTGTGATCAGGGGCATGAAGTCCACCGGGAGGCCAGTTGCTGGTGTGATATCCCAGGGGCTTGACACTGGGCCAGTACTGCTTATTCATTAGTGACTTGCACCTTGAGACAGAGTGCACTTCAGCTGATTCAAAGATAATAGAGAACCGGGAGGAATGATGGATACACCAGGTTGTGCTGCCATTCAGAGGGCTCATCACAGGTTGGAGAAATGGGCAGAGAGGAATCTCATGAAATTCAGGCAAGCAAATGCAAAGTCCAGCACCTGGGGAGGAACAACTCCATGTACTGGGACAGGCTGGGGACTGATCAGCTAGAGAGCAGCTTTGCAGAAAATGCCCTGGAGGTCACCAACCTCAACATGTGCCAGCAATGTGCCCTTGCAGGAAAGAAAGCAGCCAGAATCATAAGCTGCATTAGGAGGAGCATCACCAGCAGGTCAAAGAAGGGGATCCTTTTCCATTACTCAGTACTGATGAGACACACCTGGAGTGCTGTATCCAGGTCTCCTCAGCATCTCCTGATGCCTACCCAGCTCCAACAGCTCTCCACTGGCAGTTGCCCTGAGTCGTTTTCCAGTCACTTATACCTATACCCAATCAGATTTTCACCAAAATGTTTGTTCACTGTACTCATGAGTCTGTTACCTGGGACATGTCAAGAAGCCTATCCCAGAAAACAACTCCTTCATCTAAAAAGGCCTTTCTCCCTCTCAGAGAAGGGCATACACTGTTGGGCATAAATGGTATTGACAGTGAAACTCCAGAGCGAAAGAAAATGGCTACAACCTTGATGAAGACTGATGTTACAAAATGTTTAAAAGGTAATTTCAATAATTTATAAGTTCCAAAGAACAAGTTTTTATGTTTATGACAAAATTGGTGGTAGTTATGCCTCACAAAATCAAAAATTGATAGAATAAAACGGTTTTACGCCAAGACATGCCTTTCAGTGGAGTGCTTGAAAATGAGATGAGACCCATCGAGACAAAAAAAAAGAAAAAAATCATTACATGCCAATGAAAGGGTACCTTAGTGGTTATTTACTATTAAAAACTTCAACACTAATAACAGAATAAAAAAATTAAATTCAGAGTGTGAAGCTTACCATACTCTACAACAGCATCTCCCCTCCAAGGCTCCCTTTCCAGTGCATGGGTTAACATGCTGCTTTTTTACACATGTTGGTAGGCTGGGATGCACAACAGTTTTCTACAGGGACAGCAGCACTGAACAGGGATGCCGTGCCCAAAAGGACAGCTAGGGATTTCAAAACAACTTTCCCAGGACACTGCGAGATAACCACCTACATCAGAGATTGGCCACCCTCTCCAAGGACGCAGCTCAGTCTTGGCACCACGTTCAGTGTGTCACAGCCCTCCCAAGCATACCCTTGTGATAGGCACATCCCAATGTTCCCAGGGAGATAATTGCTCCAGCCACAAAACCATCCAGGCCCTATAACCACAAATGACAAGTGCAGTATGAGGACTGTTTATTTTGTACATAAGGCACATAGAGGCCAGCTGAGGTGACTGATGCTTCCCCATTTTCCCTGCATACGGATGCATTCACACTCCAGTTAGTGTGAAAAACAATGAACTTGCTCATTCTCACTTGGGGTGAACAGTCATGTTTCTGAAGCCTCCTGTGGCCTACACAGCCTCCCAGAGGTGGAGGTGCAGAACACTGATGGGTTTGGGGGAAATGGAGGCATACACCACCCAAGTGAGAAAACCATCCTCAGCAAGGCTGAGAGAAGAACAGTATGGAAGGGGTCAGACAATCCCTGTGCTAGAGTGGGATGGCAAGAGTAGCGAGAAAGAGACCAACAGACTGTACTTTTATGCCTGTGGTCCTTGCAGGTCCTTGTCAGGGCT
>NW_010245483.1:22430-29025 GCF_000690775.1 Eurypyga helias | reverse complement strand
GCGGTGGAGCAGCTTTCCCTATCCTACACAAGATCCAGGGAAAGCACTAGCGCAGCATCCCTTCTGCCCTGCGCTGGCAAGCTGCATGTTAGCAGAAACTTCATTTAATAGATTTTTCTTTCTGCACCTGTCTTTTCCTCTTTGTTCCCACTGAAAAGTCATAGGAAAGACAAGGGAACATAATCCCCAGTACGACTGCAGGTCTGAGAACTGTTTCACCAGTGAAACCTAATCTTAAATTTCTAGTCCACTGTGCCATATCACAGTTTCAAAGAGCGATAAAGAAGTGCAGGTCTCAAGGAGAGACACCTTGTATTTACGTTACTGCATCTGAGGCTGGTTTAGTCTTGCTTTTATTTATTCTTTTCAATTCACTTGCTTCCACCTCCTCCAGCTCCCATTGTGATCATCATGCTTTGCTGTCAGCTCCATGGGGCAGGCAGTCTTGAGTCTGGGCAGTTTTCACACCAAATAACAACACATCGAGAATGAGAACAAGATTCCTGAGGCAGCAACTGTTTTTCTGTGTCAGGTCCTCCTGGAGCTTCTCACCAGGGCAGAGATTAGAAATTCTCTGTCATCCCAGTCCCAATTATTATAACAAAGTGGCAGAAAGAGGAAGGCTGATTTTGGTAACTGAATCAGGCGAGCAGAAAAATTAGCTGCTCGGAGTGATTTATCATCACAGACCGCTGGTGTAATCCTTTCCAAATTCAATTAAAGCTAATTAAAAATAATTCTCTCTTCTGAGTTGATCACTTACAGTTCCAAGTTACAGTTAAAACCTGCTGTTAACAATGACCATAAAAACTAAGACTCTAAGGAACGTTGCAAGATTTGCTACTGATGTGATGCTAGGGTTACACCATAATACGCTCAGTTGGTAGCCCTCTGACACACCGGTTGCTTTTGAGTACAGCAAAACTGGACTACAGTCCTGAGCATCCTAATCTCTTTCCTTTCATTTTATCTGTCCCCCTAGCTGATGTCAGATTGCCTGGGAGCAGCAGTGTTTGAGAAACTGCTGTTGCACTTCACACGCAGCTTACCTTGGAATCAAGTTATCTCATTCATAAAGAAGTAGTGTTCTGTTTCCTGTCCACTCTTTTTTTGGTCTAGGACAAGCAGACATATGAATTATTATTATTAGCACACACTTAGTCTGAGGTCAAGTTCTGGTGACCAGCTCCAGCATTTGGTCTGGATGAAAATGCTGTGTACAGTCATCAATCTTCCCCTGACATTTGTGATGCATATAAAGCTGCTTGTTAGAATATTCACAGTAAAAAGAGAGGTAATAACTTGGAGCTATAGGCTCAATTCTGGAAAGGGTTTTAAAAATCAGAATCTCTCATCCTTGCAGAGGACTCAGTAGGATTAGATCTCATCCAATTGTCAGGAGTTAGACGTTTGTTCGTATTCTATCAATTACTGTAAAACAAGGGCTCAGACTGCAGCTACAAGACATAAAGCACCTTTCTCTGTTTACTGTCCCACGGCAATAAGCACTTAACTCCTGGGACTCTCTATTAGCAATTCTTTTATTGTGTTATCTGGATAAAACACCAACTGCTTACACAGCTTTTACTGACAAGATCAACTATGGGATTTGCAGTAGCAGAACAAAGTTGCTGTTTGCTTTCCAACTGCCAAGGTCAACACAAGCCAGAACACCGTCACAGCAAATATATTGCACATGGTAAGGACATGGTTCAAGAAGGAAAACAATTTTCTGGAGTTTTCACCCTCAACCAAAACAAGACTTGCCAAGGACTGACCCTATTAAAATATTTGAAAATGGATTTTTCATCACATAGACCTCAGAACAGAAGCCGGTGATCATTTTCAGAGCATATCAGGGCAGAGAACTGTATGTTAAAAATATGATTTGCCTATGAGGATTCATTGCTCTCAGATACATCACCTCCTGGAGAGACCAGAATATGATACTTGGCAGAAAAACAGAATATCTAACTAGACCTCCAATCCAAGAAAATAATACTTCATAGGGGAAGAAATTTCCTCTGGCTCTTGTAGGGAACAGTTAAGCCATGTTGCACATGACGTAATTATCCACATTTTTATTATCTTTTGTGTCTCAATTACTATTACTGTATGCTTGGCACACTGTCACTCAACAGCTTACAATCACAGTCTTTCACTACACTATTTCATTCATTAGATTACAAAAGCAGCCAAAGAAAGCTGCAACACAGATGCTGGTTTCTGTCCAGCTACAGCCCTCTAAACTCACACAGCTGACTCTATGGGCAGGCCTATTTACTCAATCTAAATGAATTGCCCTTCAATTAGGCTGCACTGCATCTTTTTGGCACATTTCTACAACAGCTGAGAAACGGCAAGTATCAGTCCCTGGGTAGATGCTGCTCTCTCAGTATTTTCTCTGTCTGTGTTTCATGGATGGGAAGAGGAATTTACTGCACAACCTCAAGATGCTGTGTCTTCAGAGCAAACTTCATCCCAAAAGAGAAACAGGAGTTTGCAAACAGAACAGAGTATTTCAGTTGGAAGGGCATTGATCATCTAGTCCAACTGCCTGACCAATTCAGGGCTCACCAAAAGTTAAAGATGTTATTAAGGGCATTGTCCAAATGTCTCTTAAACACTGACAGGCTTGGGGTATCGACCCCCCCCCTAGGAAGCCTGTTCCAGTGTTTGACCAACCTCTTGGTAAAGAAATGCCTCCAAATGTCCCATCTAAACCTCCCCCCAGTGCAGCTTTGAACCATAAATTGCTACTTTGTCACTAAAAGAAGTGTAATTCTCTCAAAACACTTTACAGTCTCTGGTACATCTGGTCAGATGAGCTCTTCTCCAGGAATCATAGTCATTCCATCCATCCTCCAATTACTGTGAGTTTATTGTGGTGATGAAAAAAGCAATGGAAAGAAATTCACTCAATGCCACTGCAATACAAAAAGCACCACAAAACGAGCTTGCGCCAGCAATGTCACGTTGCTGGAGTACAATGAAAGAGAAGATGGTACCTGCCTGCAACTTGCCTACAAATCATATATAATCAACTTGCAGAGAGCCCTAGCAGTGGTAAGGTAAAGCAATTCAGAGGACACGGGATCAGAATTTTGCAATGCATTAAGATCCCATGGCTAAACCTTTTGCAAGGTTGCTGATATTAAAAAATATTTTCATGTCTCGGAGAGCAACCTCAGCTAACACCCAATATGTGACCTAGGAAACACAAACTAAAAAAAAAAGCCCACACTTTCTGTCATAGCTTTTTGCACCTCTCTCCTGTTGTCATCCCAGAAATCAGTCACTGGGTAGTTTTATCTTTCGGGTTTTTTTTGCATCATTCAGCCATGTAAAAGAAGGGAAGTGCAGAATAAAGCCTGCCAGCTACACTGAGGCAATGCAGTTAGGGGCAGATGAGACTGGGAAGTCCTAAGCCTGCGCTGGCCCATGGCTATGACAAAATTATCGTGTTTATAGATTATGCAACTGCCTGCAGGCCACAAGCATCCAAGCCAACCTGTGAGTAGTCCAGAAGGTGAGAAGCCAATGGATCAATTCATAAGAAGTTATTATTTGTTGACATCTTTCAAAGGAGGTGAGAAACCCAGAACAAAGGTCAGTGAACAGATTGGCATCTCCAAATAGTTCACCCAGGTCCAGTAATACTGGAGGTGGAACAGGTCGGGTATCTGCTGCCACTAATATGCCATTAATTTATATTTGATTAATTTCCAATGCTGGATGTAGTAACTTTTGTTGTTCAAAACAGTTACTAGTAACAGGACGTTGTTCTTTCAGTGGACCAGCAGTTGTTCACCAGCAAGCTAACAGTCAGATGAAACAGCGCTCTCAGGACACACTAGTGAGAAAGTTGTTGAACTCGGACTTATATAAAAGTTCTTTCGTACCAATTACCTCATTAAACAGTCTTCCTTTTCTGATGGGTAGAGCTTTACTACAGGCCCAGCGGCATGTGTCTGATGTTGCCATTTAGATTTATGATGCTCCTTTTTGGATGCAGGGGTCATTTTATTTTATATTGTGCCTCAGAAATAGCTGCTTCTTCCACTCTCTACCCATCTTCAAAGCATCATGGAAAGCTTCCTCCTTTCATCCCAGAATACATTCGAATAGCAGAAAAGGCCTTGTAAATCAAATCACAAAATTATTCCATTCTTTGTTCCAAACTGTGTATGGCACGAATGTAATTTCCCAGTAAACATACAGCCCACTGTCATTGCTCTACTGATTGGGCTGTAAACCTCAGTAGTTTAGACTCAGACTGATTTCTGAGATGCACTGTTAGAACAGAGATTCACTTGTAAACAAGGAAATTAAACAAACGTTCATAGTTGAAAAAAGAAATCTGCAGTTACTGGTCTGTTCACATGCTAAAAGTGATTGATTATGGCTGTACGATAATGTAGTTCATCTTACAAGTTTCCACAGAGACACAAATTGGTTTTAATTACATTATATGAAAACTCACTCATTGAGATACGAGTTTGTTAATAAAACAGTGATAAATTACACTGTGAATTTAATTGGAAAGTGCTTCATCACACCTAATTCAGTTCTCCTCTTTATTTTCACACAGAATGACTATGCTTAAAGCATTTTAAGTATACCTCTGTTAAAATGATTTAAGGATAGAGAAGCCTCAGTCTGTGTTTCTGTAGTGGTGTTCAGACAATATGGGGTGATTTAAAGGACTTAAAGTATGACTGAGGAAAAACATCTAAAATATAGTAGCATATTTTGAAGGTTTATAATTTTAGCAATAGCACAGAATTTATATAAAGTAAGTCTTTTCTTTAAACATTTGCACTTTAAGGAGTTTGAATACACCAATAGGTGTCATTTTGGGAGGGGTTTTATTGGTTTTTTTTTCCCCTGCTGCTACTTTTACATTGCTAAATGTACATACACCCGGGAGCAACCCCAGGATTTCCTGCTGAAGGGGAGGGTTCACTTCAGGAGCATTTGACTCAACTGTGTGGCACTAATGGGGGAGTTAGACAATCCCAGTTGTAGTGAGCATCTTTTCACCACTGAAAATATTGATGGTCACAGACTGCAACAGCCAGCCAGATTTTTTTAAGATGTAAATTAAAGGACATATGATGCAAGGCTGAGAACACAGACCTTCCTGGGGCAGGACTGGAGGACAGGAGGAGCTCAGGCCTGTCTCTACTGATCATGGAAATTCTAGCATTAACCAAACACAAGCTTCACTCCAGGAGGAGCTGATTTTTGACTCCTATAAAGAGCCTGGGAATTAATCAACACAGTAAGTCACAGACCCTAGAAAGCAGGGAGCCAAGTTAGTTGACAGTGTAAACATGTCCTAGATGATTACAGCAGAGTCTGTAATGCTTTCCAAGAAAGTAAATTAGCCCATCAGGGAGTGAGTGCTTGTTGGCACTCTAAGGATCTATGGTTTCTGAAAGATGTAGAGTACCTACTTTCTGCAAGTCAATCCCCTCAGGATAACTGGGCATCTAGGATCTGTCATTATGTCATCCATGTTTTTCATATTAAATGTAATTTTTTTTCAGTTCATTTTGTTCTGAGACTGATACCAGAAAATATTCATGAGAAAGTATGCAGTTGAATTAATGTGGGTAAACAAACCTTTACGTTTGGGAAGGACTGTTTTTGTGCTTGATTTCTATTGCCATAGCAATTTGCAATGAGATGGCTGGCACTGAAAAAATGCTAGTTCAGTAAGGGAAGCGCAACAGTAAGCAGTATTAAAAGAGCAGCAATGCCAGTATCTTAATGTCTAGACATATCAGCACCCTGTATCAGAGCAATAGCAAGAAGACATAGGAGTTTGAGATGAACTCCTTGAGAGGAGGAGAATGAGCGGTGTTCCTCAGGGGTCGGTGTTGGGACCTGTACTGTTTAACATCTCTGTCAGTGACATGGATGGTGGCATTGAGTGCACCCTCAGCAAGTTTGCCGACGCCACCAAGCTGTGTGATGTGGTCGACACGCTGGAGGGAAGGGATGCCATCCAGAGGGACCTTGACAGGCTGGAAAGGTCGTCCACTGCCAACATCATGGAGCTCAACAAGGCCAAGTGCAAGGTCCTGCACCTGGGTCAGGGCAATCCCAAGCACAAGTACAGGCTGGATGGAGACTGGACAGAAAGCAGCCCTGAAGAGAGGGACTTGGGGGTACTGGTAGATGAAAAGCTGAACATGAGCCGGCCGTGTGCGCTGGCAGCCCAGAAAGCCAACCGTATCCTGGGCTGTATCCAGAGAAGTGTGGCCAGCAGGTCGAGGGAGGGGATTCTGCCCCTGTACTCTGCTCTGGTGAGACCCCACCTGGAGTGCTGCATCCAGCTGTGGAACCCTCAACATCAGAAGGATATAGACTAGTTGGAGCGAGTCCAGAGGAGGCCACAAAGATGCTCAGAGGGCTGGAGCACCTCTCCTATGAAGAAAGGCTGACAGAGTTAGGTTTGTTCAGCCTAGAGAAGAGAAAGCTGCATGGAGACCTTATTGCACCTTCCAGTACCTGAAGGGGCTACAAGGAAGATGGGGGGGGACTTTTTACACGGGCCTGTAGTGACAGGGCAAGGGGAGAAGGGCGT
>NW_010245483.1:0-22325 GCF_000690775.1 Eurypyga helias | reverse complement strand
GTGTTCAAGGCCAGGCTGGATGAGGCTTGGAGCAACCTGGTCTAGTGCAAGGTGTCCCTGCCCATGGCAGGAGGGTTGGAACTCGATGACCTTTAAGGTCCCTTCCAACCCAAACCATTCTGTGATTCTATGAGTTAGTAAATTGGAATGGTTAAACCAAAGCTGTTAACTTCTGCTTGTCTCCTCGCCTTTCCCTCCCCACAAAAGACAGGATTCTGCCAATTTCCTCAACTGTCCTCATCTTCCAACACCAGGACTGAACAGAGATCAGGTTCTCTTGCTTCCACAGTCTTTTGGAAACTGCAGGAGACCAGAGGAAAAAAGACCTGGATTAGAGAGCCATGGTAGGAACTAAAAAACCCCAACCTAACCAAAATACAAGTCTCTTTTATGGGAGGCTGTCACTTTGAATTCACTGGTTAACAGTAAAAATATGGTATGAACAGATATTGCAGAACTTGTTATCTCTGAGAGTTTTGTCACTGTAAGTGCTACTGATCATTACTAAAGACATAAAGACAATCTCTTCTTTGGGTAAGACAGGAGACCAGCTGTTAATACTGCAACAAGCTTACATTCTTCCTTTAACCTGTTTGTTTAATTGTTTAACAGTCTGGTCTGAACAAAGTTTGCTAAGTAAACTGAGACCCAAGAAGGAGTAAGGTCATTGAATTTCACTCCTCGTAAGGTGGACAGTAAGTTCCAACTGCTCAGTTGATATGGTCAGTTTGGCTATTGGGTCCCAGTTATTCTTCTAGACTTCCATTATCAGTAAATGCAGAGACGGGCACCTCCAGGAGGTGACTTATTCCACCTATTTGAGGCAGTTGTCTGAAAGAGATGGCACAAATCACTCACTAAATGTCGCCTTCCTCATGAGCTGGCAAGCCACCCAGAAGTTCCATGTCTAGTTCAAAGTCAGATGATCCCTGCTGCATGAAATCCATCCAGCTCCTTAATCTAATTTATCTGATGTATTGTGGTGTCCTTAATCCATTGGATTCACTTTGTAGAGAAAATGTCGTCCTTGCTTTCAGGGTAGAAGCTCTTAATATAAAAGCCCTCTTATTTTGAAGGCAGCTTATTTTTCGTGCAGATTTAGTGGACATGCAGAAGAGCCCATTAGCTCCCAGCATCTCCATTCTGCAAACCACATGAAAAAGTGCCTCTGAGATGATTAAATACAATAAAATTATAATAACACCTATTCAAAAACCACCTGGCTCCAGAATACGTTTCCATGTGTTGAAAGCAGTAATCAAGACAGTAAGAAATTTAGATGGGTGCTATTCTGGCTTGGTATCACTTCAAGGGGACAAAATACCACATGTAGGGAGTAACTGGGACTTCTCACCTGCACATCAGGTTTCCCAGGAAGAGTCAGAGAAGCCAAAACCTTGCTGTTTGATTTACAACTGTCATTATGATATTGTACAGTTGGGAAGAGAGTCAGAAAAACGCTTGAGCAGACTGTGGCAATGGCAAGAGACAAATTTCCTACAATTTAGGGTGGGGTTTTGTTCCAATATAGGTGCTTTTTCTAAAATACTGTAGCACTTCAATAGTCCGAAAGTGCTGCCAGTCAACAGGAGAGAGGACAAAATGCCTTGTACTAGCTACAGAGTATATCAAATTCATCTCAGGGTCGATAGTGCTGGAATAAGCAGAGTTGTTTTGGATGACTGGAAGTGGAGAGAAAAAAAGGAAAAAAAAAAGTCTGATTTAAATGGAACTCAGCTTGATGACTGGCATGAAGGATTCATCAAGGCCTTTTAATCCTTTTTACAGACCTCCTTACCCGTGTCCCCCCAGCAGTCCTTTGCATCCCCCATTTCCTTCTCTATGTACCATGGGGTCTCTTGTTTCTCCAGTTCCTCTGTGCTACTTCCCAGGAGCTGGCTTGGCCAGATGCTAAACTTGCCCTTCCCTCGTCACCAGCTGGACTTTAGATAGTGCATTTCTCAGCTGTTATTCAAACACATTCAGCAAGACTTTCCTTTTCAAGACATGATTTAGATCAAGTAATCCTAGTTTTCAGTAGTGTTGCATCATAAAATTAGGCAATTACTCTTGTAAATCTGTCAGGGCTCTACGTAATTACCTAATTTAGAACATTTAAAATAAAAGGCAGGAAAATTCCACTTTCTCATATGAGTTGCTTAGAGGAATTAGCCTGGGAGATGCGGGCAGGCTGATGAAGCTTCTCCTATTGGGTGTGTTGAGTCAACAGTCAAAAATGTCCATGAGTATACGAATCTTAAAATGAGCTTCCCTTTGGCTGCATACATCCTCCTTTTCTGTTCCAACTGCACCAAGAAAGGAAGGTTATTGCAAGGAATTGAATTTCTGCCTTCAGCTGTCTAGTGGAAGGTTATAGGGAAGACAAACCCAGACTATCCTCAGAGATACACACTGAAAGGACAAGACGCAAGGCGGGGAGCGGGGGGGAGGGAACATGCAGCAAGGCAAATTTTGGGAGGACACAAAGGAAGAGCTTTTTTCAAAGTGAGACAGGTGTTAGGAATTTTTGTGGAATCTTTGTCCTTGGGGATGTTCAGTAGTCAGCTGATGAAAACTTCAAGCCACATGATCTGACTTTGAATTGAATCCTGCCTGGGGCAGATGTTGGACTAGAAACCTCAAGAGATCTCTTCCAACCTTAATGGTTCTATAATTCTAACAAGCAGAGACACAAGCCTGTAATTCTGTATTTCTAACAACCTTGCCAAGTAGAGGCAAGGTTGGCTTAAGCAAGATCACATCCCCCTGTCAAGCTGAAACCTCGTGAACAGGGTCTCTAGTCCTGGGAGCATAGAAGCTCCTTCAACACCAAGTGGGTGTTATTGTGGTAAAGCTCATGTCAGATCAGAATTTATCAAAAACCTGAGAAAAGCAGCTCTCCAGAGACATTTTAGGCTTAGAGAGATTGTCCTCTTAAATAGCTAGAAAATGAAGAAGGACTAAAAAAGCTTTAAAAAAAAATTACACATGCAAACATCCTCTTCTTATTCCCCTTCCCAGTGTGGTATCAGAGAGGACGCCACCCGGGCTCAAATCTCATGGTGAATACAGCATCTCACATCATGGAGAGCTTGCCTTCAACAGTGAAGCCTGCTGCTGCAGGAAGGCTGCCTTCTCTCCCAATCTATCATGGCAGCACCATGCCTAGCTCCACACTAGCATCCACACGTATTTTAAAACCTCCCCATTTTTCACAAAGCAGATGTACAGTTTCCCAGCCAGTTCTACTTGAGAGTCCCCATACCTCCTTCCATCTGCTCCCCAGGCCCACGCAGGCAACAAACTGTGCAACCTTGTAATGATGATCTTGGCTTTGTGCCTCCACAAAAAATAAATTAAAAAACCCAAATCCTCCACTTCAGCTAGTTTTAGTATCTATAATTAGCTACTATCAAAAAACATGAACATAAGACTGTAGATATTTTTTATAAAGGTTGAGTGATGATCCTAAAGAAAGCACAGGAATATTTTAGAGCCACAAATGCTTCAAAGCTAACGGACATTTGTAATTTGTAACCAGCTTTAATATCAAAGGCATGCCTTCAGTAAGAACGGAAACAGAATGATAAATGCTTGCTAGGGTTGCTGTAAAGTCAGGATACAATTTCCATTGGAATTTTACCTTTCCCTTCCCCCAGTGAAAAATTTTCCTGTTTCTCCAGAACAGCAAATTACAATACCTTTGATGGTTGGACAGACCTCAAGGTCTTCATTCAAATTAGATGAATATGGGAAGTAGGAACAGACCTCAGGCAAAAAACATTTTAAATCCAAATTTTAAATACTTCTGAATTTTGAAGGAGATTCAAGGTTCAGGGACTGTTGCAGGAGGGAAGAACAAAACTGACATTGGAGTCAAAATACAAGATTGATATTGCAGAAGACGAACACTCAACGTCTGAAAGTTTTAATTGTAGGTTAAACTCTAAATCACAGACTGTCTGAAGTGGAACAATTTGGCCTCACTTTTTCTACAGAATCTCAATTAAAAATCATTTTCACATCCCCCATGTTCTCTTGAATTTCACTGTGCCTAATTTCAATTGAATGTTCTTGATGTAATCAATTATTTAATCCCTATTCTATTTTCCAGTCCAATGTCATTTCTATGAAGGTTTTCACTAAACAATCCTGTAACACAAACAAAACCTCCCCACACATCTGGATGCTTGCTGGGGGAAGCAGAGGCTCTAACAATTAGACATTATTGCTAAACAACATAATACTAATGAGACCAATTGTTCAAAAAACGAACAGCATTATTAGAGGGAGACAAACATCCCGAAAAACAGCAATCAAAAGAACTGACATTCAAAGATATGTTAGCAACAACTGTAACCTTACAGCCTCTTATCCAAGCTGGAGCAAATAGATAATTGCTCATGCATAAACATAAGAAGGGCTTAGGTCTCAATAAATAAAGGATTAAACTTTGAGAACATCCATAAGCAATAGGAGAAAATGAAAAGACTACAGACACCTCTTTGGAAGCAAGTACACAGTATTAGATATTATTGTTAAACATAACACTAATGAGAACAATTGTTCAAAAAAAAGGAACAGCATTATTAGAGGGAACAAACGCCCGAAAAACAGAGCAATCAAAAGAACTGGCATTCAAAGATGTTAGCGCTGACCTCCTGCACTTACAGCCCGGTTCTGTGTAGCCTCATTGAAAGCTAAAGATCCACAAGGCTTTCTCCCTCAGACTGATTTAAACCATGGAGAAAATAACTGGTGAAATGGTAACATCTAAACTAATCATCTCTTCTTGAGGCTCACTTGTGCAGCAAAAGCTGTGTGACTCGGGCTGATGAATGTGAGAATTAGATGAGCTATAACGTACTTCTTCTCTGACTCAAAACACACGGTCTAAACTCACTCCTTACTCCATTTCTGTGCATCTTTGTTTTTAAACTCTTTCAAGCATGGACAGATTTCCCCATCATCAGTCCTGTTGTTAATATAACAGAGAATACAGTCAAAGTAAGGTCTGCTGGGTGCCATTAAAAGCACATTTAAGAACAGAAGGTTTTGCCAGAGCTGGCACAGCAGATTTTCTTATACCTTCTTTTGAACTACCCACTATGGTCTGGGTAGATCTAGTCCAAGAAACATCACGATTTTATACTGCTGGTACTCCAAATTATGGAATTACTTTTAAAAGTTGGACTCCAAACCCTGTGCTAGGATCTGGATCAGTTATTCAAATTCTGAGTCAAACCTATTCAACAAGACTTTTTTGGGAGCTTGCCAGGGTTGTGGTGCAAATGTACAGTGCAGTTGCTCTGTATTTGATGGTAGCAATGCTGGGGAATGAAAAAAAGGCCAGGACAGCAGCCACAGAAACCCTATGATTGTTCTTAACACATGAACATACACATAACTAAAAGCACGCAAACCTACGGTTAACTTCAGTCTTATTTTTCAATCCAAACATTAACCATTTTCAATTACTGTGTAGTTTCTGCAGATCTCAATAAACTTAATTTTCACACAGTCTGAGTACAAAACCCAAACAAATTTGTAAGCTGCTGGACTGGAATTGATTAAAATTACAGTGTTACAAATGCAACTAGGCTTGAATTCCTGCAGGAGCTTGGGACAGACATCCTTTTACATTGGCTCTCAGCAAATACCCAAGCATTCCTTTTTTAGCAGAAATACTTATAAGAAATCAGTTTCAAGATCTCATGGGTGCATATTTGAGTCTCCAAAGACTGTATCCGTACACACACAAGTATGTTATTCATGCCAGAACTGCTCATCCAATCAAGGAACGGAAATACTACTACTGTTTGTGGTTCATTTACCCAAATGCTCCCAAATACCACAACGGAAATTTAGAATTGTTTGGACCACTATGACAGTGAAAATATTCAGAAAATGCAGGATAAAAATTCTAACTTTACTCTAAAAATCCTGTGCTGCTCTCAGAGAAGGGAAAAAAAAAAAAAAAGCTTGTATGAAAAGTGTTCCAGAACACCTGGAACTGGAACTGGCCAAAACCCCCAGGATTTGGGTAAGAAGTGGATGAGGATGTGTGAAAAATTAGTTTTGTTAATTCATTAGTGAGACTATTACTTAAGTCTTGTATCAAATTACACTTCAATTAGCGGGAAAAAAAAAGTTACAATATGGAGTAAAAGGCAATATTTTGTTTTGTTTATGGTTTGGAGAACATGAAGAGGGTCGGGTCCCAAACAAGCCTCTGAAAAAGAAGAAACCGTGAATCACGAGCTCACCCTAGTGTTTCAAAGTAAGAATGCATTGAGGAATTAAAAAATTCTTTGTGTTACACTTTGCATTTTCATCCTTTTACTTTTCTATCTTTTCCATGTTAAAGCCAAAAAAGACTTGCCTAAACTCTGATTTATTTTGTTAGCATTTAACAAATGCTTACTCATCTGGATCTCCCATTTTACGACGAGTTGAACATACTCAAATGTTTTAACGTGCATTTTGAAGCCAGTTAATCAATTAAGGTGAAAAAGTACATTACTATTTACTTTGCAATCTATGAGCATTGCTGTATTTATCGTGGAGAAACCACAGCAAATTGTTAGTTAAGATTTTAATCTATACCTTTAGCATAACATACAAGACAGAAGAAAAGAGAGGGGAAAAAAGCAATAGCTAAAAATCTGAAGCATTTCATGTGGGATTTGAGAGGGGAAAAAAGCAATAGCTAAAGAAGCATTTCATGTGGGATTCATAAGAAATTCCCAATTCAATCATGACCCGGTTTTCATCCATTTACATACATACAGCCTGCATGCAGCTACGTGCTGTCTAATTTTTCTTCCTCTTCCTGCATTTTAAATTTTAATTCCCAATAAACCGATAAATTTCGAGCATACAATTTGATGAATAAGGATGATGCACTCCAGCTTAGAGGAAAATACCCAGACACAGGGTTTTTGCAAAGCAATGCCTATCACCTGTAAATTGGCAAAGGGACCTTCTTCAGTCTGCCTACAAACAGGAGGGCAGAAAATATGAGAAGTGGGACAGCCTTCATTTCTCTTTCAAATTGTGGGATAAAAGAACGGAAAAGAGACATCAAGCCTTTGAAAATATATAAAACAAGCCTCTCCCAACTAGAACAGGAAAAGCTTTGCAAGGATGGGTGCAAAAGCTTCTGCAGTTTGCTCAGTGCTGAGAAAAAAACCCAGCGTGTTCCCACAGCAGGTGAATTCCTTAGTAGTTAGAGGCTGGTTGCACATTTTAGGGGAAGAAAAGAGTGGTTTGCAGCACGCACAGCATTGTTCTCTAACAGCCACGCTGCAGAGATGTGGAGGGGAAACACTGCGTTTTCCTTGAGACAGAACTGTGCTCCAAAGACATGCAGTAATTTATATTTTCCCTTACAAAAAGGGACAATAGGATGACACCAAGAAGAAAACTGCTTGGCTGTGCCAATGCATCAGTTTAACTGTGTATAAAGAAAGAGAATAGCAATGATTTGCTATGAGATGATGGCGATCAATTCACTCCTGAAGTCAAAAGCCGCTGCAAACGCAGAACGGGAGGAAAAGCTTGAGATGGAATGAGAAATTTGAAGATGAAACTAAAGGAAGTGGAGCAATTCTGTTTGTTCTTCACAGCTTTAAATGTGTCTGAAAGGATGCTAAGGCAGGACCTTCTGGTTGCTCCATCTTAACCCCTTCCTAAAAGCGCTCCCCTCCACCACACCCCAAAAAAAAAAAAAAAAAAAAAAGCGGGATCTTGATCTCAAATTAAAATCTCCTATTTTTAACTCAATCAGAACAACTGGATTCTGCAAGAAGTGACCACCCAAGGGTAAAGGATTTAGAGAGGAGAGAGGAGATACAAGAGCAAAGCTAGTGTGGAGAGGAGGCCCTACAGAATCCATAACAGCAAGCCAAAGCGTAGTAAGAATGAAGGCAATAATTCATTTTTCTGGCAATGATAGGCACAGAGACATGAAACATCTCTGTTCTTTTGATTCATATGCTTGCATTAAAGATGTTGTATCTGAAAGAATATTAAAAAACAATGATTGACAGTCAGAGCATGTATCTTGGTCCTGTAACTTTATTCTGCATTTTGTTTATTTCTCAGACTATGTGCCAAAGCACATTATTGTTTACTACCGGACTTGAGTTAATTATTTTCCTGAGAACAGTGCCAATTCCTATTTATAACAAAACATACTCTTGATTTTCCACACAGTCACATTGCTGTTACTAGAGGTAATTCAGAAGCAGTGAAATCTTCCCACAAAGTTTATCAGTTTTGCTGGATTTTTGAAAGGTAAAACACTGCAGGAAAAAAATACTTGAGTCACTGAACTTGCACGTGCTACAAGGTAGATGACTTGGCACTGGCCTGAGCTTTATTTAATTGAAGAGACTATAAAAAAACTACTGGACACAATACCAAAATCTGCTAAAAATAAATAATAGAGCCAAAAGCTGAAAAAAAACCCAATATGCACAGCACTGAGGGATGGCTGGGTTTCACACATGATGAAGGGGAAGTTATGCGAGAGATGCCCACATTCCAGAGGTAATGAGAGGGGTGCACTGGGTACCCATTTGGGGACCAGGATCTTACAAGGACCCAGGTCATGTAGTACCACATAAGGCCCAGTTGACAGGAACGGTAAGGGCATCAGAAATACCAAATTTGGATGCAGATACAGTAAAACCATCACCAGTGGGATAAAGGTAATTAAGGATGGGTTGCTAATTTAGGAGTACACAGGAGTGGAGAAATGAGTGATGTCAGAGAAAGGAAAAGCATGGGAAAACAGACAGAAGGGGAATAAATGTGGTTAGGCAAGTGTAAGCAGGTCCTTACCCTTGTCTGACTGACCCTGTGCCTGACCAATGCAGTCTACCCTATCCTCTTGTTAAATCATAGAATGGTTTGGGTTGGAAGGGACCTTAAAGATCATCCAGTTCCAACCCCCCTGCCATGGGCAGGGACACCTTCCACTAGACCAGGTTGCTCCAAGCCTCATCCAGCCTGGCCTTGGACACTTCCAGGGATGGGGCATCCCCAGCTTCTCTTGGCAACCTGTTCCAGTGCCTCCCCACCCGCTCTGTGAAGAACTTTTCCTGGTATCTAATCTAAACCTCCCCACTTTCAATTTAAACCCGTTACTCCTTGTCCTGTCACTACAGGCCCTTGTAAAAAGTTGCCCCCAGCTTCCTTGTAGCCCCTTCAGGTACTGCAAGGCTGCAATAAGGTCTAATCTTGACTATTTTGTGTGAGATCTCACCCTGTTCTCTGTGTTCACAGGTGATCTATGTGTCAGCAACTGAAGCACAGACTGCCAGCCACAGGGGTCTGTAGGTCTTGGTGCAAGCCACTGGGGCTGTGGGTGCTTCACCAGGGAAGGTCAGTTCAGTGTGCATGTTGAGGGAGATGTGGTAACGAACTTCAAGCTGGACTAGCTAGTGAGTAGAAAATCCACATCTGGTAAAGCCCAAGGTGTCACCTGACAACTTGCTAAGGTCCTTGGGCAAAGCACAGGCATGGATGGGGCATGAAGGCACGAAAGAGCCTGTGACAGTGTTTGAGAGATCTGTCAGTGTGGTGTGCTTGTGAATCTAGAAAGGCAAGGCACTTCAATGTCTTTTCAGTAGTAAACTTCAATCCAGATCTGATGGAGAAGGGTAAAAGCATTGGGCCATCGATGTTCATGTTTATATGAGCACTGTTGGTGTTGCCGTGGGTGCTGCTATCAGCTCACATAAGCTGTTTTAGGGTACCCATGCTCAGTGCTTATCACCTATCAACTACCCACTTCCCCTGCCATTCTTCACTTGATGGAATTCCAGAAGCAGAAATCCCTTATGACTGCCTTGGCAGGAACTGCACCCTTACTGCTTCTTATTGCCTAATCCCAGGAAGAACGTATATATTTGTTCAGCAGATCTGGTGCCCTCCATATAGTAGAGGGATTTGAGTTCAGAATGGTTACACCCATCACAGCAGCCCCTTAACTCCTGCCCAGAAACAGGTATGAGCAGCTTCACTTACTGCACCGCATGAACTGCTAGGACAGGTGAGATGCCTATTTCTTTTGGATACAAAGACTAGTCCTATTCTGATTATTTGACTTTTGAGATGGTGGCAGGTGAACTCAAAGGAAGAATGGTCATTCATAACGCATTTCTATGCAGAAAAATGGCAACAGTTCCTATGAAGGGTAAAGACAGAGCACAGAGAGGCTAGCAAAGGGGTGGGAAAGATGCATTCACTGAGAGTGCAGCAGCTGTCTAGATGAATATTCCCTCATATGGCCCAGGAAACTGATAATTGCTGTCTTTACGTGTTCTTTACATTGCCCGTTTTTCCCGGCTATGCTTTAACGCGCTGCACTTTGTAACAGGCGCTCGCAAACACTACACAAGAACTTCAGACTTTCAAGATCTAAGCGTGCCATCTAAGTTACCACAGTATCAAGCCACAGGAGCTTGTTTCCATGGTCGTATGGGCTTGGGAGTACTCCTATGCCCACACAACTACCTGTTCCAACAAACAAAGAATACATATCACAATAGGAAAGAAGGTGAGGCTGAAGTATAGTCATAGTCTGCAGTGAAGAACGGTTGGCTGATATGAAAGGCATCCCTCCGTGGCCTCTGTGATCTCTCTCTTCTCCTATTTATAAGTTGTAAGACAACAAAGCTCTATAAGGATATCAGCAGACATCAGGACAGTTTTCCAGAAAGAAATAAAACAGGAAAAATACAAGAAAATTAGGCTATCATCTACCATACAGAGTTGCACAAATAATAAGCAACAAAGCCTGCTTTTATCAGATGCTGCATGAATGCTCCAAGTACAATCCTGCTGTTAAGTTGTATCGCTTCCATATTTCCAACAGGATAATGATGAACATTACTTTATAACTGTTTTCCAAGCATTAAGGTAAGACTACTGTCTCTGACTCCTGCTGCTTAATATCTTGCATTAGCAAATAGTCCCAGAGATTTTGACTAAATTATTTTTTAACTATTTAAAATGCAATATTCACAGGAGTATGACAACCTGATATTAGGAAGCTAATAGCAGCATCATACCCAAAAGATACACATGTCATTACACACACACACAGTTAACAGTGAAGTATGCTTCAAGATACCCAGCAGTCTCTTAACAACAGGGCTGATGAAGAACAAGACATCCATCACATTCCTATATGAAATATTATATTAATATTAAAAATGACACAGCTGCTTACTCTCAAGGCCTCAGATGTAATTATAAAACTCAGTGGTAGAAAAGTACACATTGTTTGCTTTCATTAGTGTGCTTCTAAGAAATTTAATTCTTACTTGTGTTTCATACCTTTTCTATAACAGAAAGCTGAGGTTCCCATTAAACCACTACTCCTCTTTCAAAGAAGAAAGACAAAAAGATGGATGAAGTTCCAGATTGAAACAATGCCATAACTCACGCTTCATGAATTATACAAAGGATTACATTCCTGTATTTCAAACTGTGTCTGGCATCTCTGTGATTACTTGCTCTATGTTTGTACCTCTGAAATACGCAGAACTTCAGAGACTTTCAGAGAAAGAGCCAAGGCTACCATGCAGTACAGAAATAAATGCTTTTTTGAAGCCCTCTCCTTTGTTCCCAATCCCCCTCAAACTGATGGAGAGTGAAGAATGCTGGGGGAAAAAAAAAAAAAAAAAAAGCACAGTGCTATGCTTTTCCTTTTTACAAAATGAAACAGGTTTTTCAATCCTGCTTCTTAAGAAAACATTAATCAAACCACATTGGAGGAATCCAAAGCATCTCCAACATGACAGTTATTAAAACAAATATTTTAATTTAATATTATTAAATAATACATAGGAAGATAAACAGGACCGGGCAGGTTCTGACGGTTTCAGTCAACGAAACAGCACAAAGCTACCTTGACGCTGAGTGTTCAGAGGGTGTATTTCAGGGTGCTTCTTCTTATGAGTGCGTTCTTCATGTATCATTTTTGACAGGCTAATATTTTCAGCCCCTATTTACAGCAGCAGTCCTCAGCAGAAAAGCAGTGTAACAGCTTTAAAGCATCAGAATTTAATATCTCATCCTTGAAAAGTTTTCCAAAATTTCTTGCTGTTACTGTTTTACTCTTCAAGTCATTTCTATCTTTGATTTCTAACAGTTAAGTGGAGATGGTTCTGATAAATAAAGGCAACAAGATGATAGCTATTTCAAGCGTCCTCTTTAAATGACAGATACTCGTCTGTCTGGAGGGATGTGACAGAGCAAGCTCCCATCAGACCTGTTACTTAACTTACACCCACAAACACAAAGCAACCAGGGCATGCAAACAGGGACTAACTGGTTAGCATAGTAGGTGGCTCAGAGGTGCAGCCCAGGAAGGTAAGTCAGGGCAATGGTGATGTTCTACATGCATGGATGATGTCTGGACCTAGATGGGAGCCAGTGAGGAAAGATGTGGCTGCATGGAGCACTGGGTCCTCCTTCCTGAGACCAGGGCTGGGATTGCAGCAGCCCCACTAAGGCAGGTGAGCTCTGGTGAAACAACGGAATCTGGAGACCTGGTGGGGAGTTCAGATGCAATGCTTGATTTCTAATGACCACCCCAATAGCCACAGATATCCCAAAGATCCAGTCGAAAGAGTCTTTCAACAATGGGACAACTTATGCTAAGTTGTCAACTTTGCAAGAATAACAGAGCCACATGTATGGGGGGGGTGTTCCAATCCATTTAAAGAATTATATACATCTGTAGCGTAACAGCATGAAGGCAGTATAAGAAAAGAAGCACAGGAGAATCCTTGAGGTTATGAATCCCATAATCTAATTCCAGTTTAGCACTGGAACTGGATCTTACTGACCCCCATCAGGGCAATGCCAGTGATCATGAAATGCTGAGCACAGAAACTGTCCATTTTGGACTGGTAGCAATAGAAGGAGATAAATTACCTACATACAGAATGGGTCGGCGATTCATCAGGATGAGATGCAGAAACAAAACTTGTAGAAGAATCTGTATAGGAATCCACATGAGAGATGCTATTTTGGATTCAGACTCAAGTGGCGCTTGGGAACAAGTTTAAGTGGAATCAGTGGAAGAGCTATTCTTTAGCGGTGATCACAACACAATTAGGTTGCTAGTGAAAAGAGCAGGTGAATGAAGAAAACACTAGATAAAAAAAGTGAAGAAACAGAACTATGTAAAAACAAGGCTATTAGTCAAGAAAAAAAAAGAAAATACCAGCCTCAAAAGCAGTAGCAATCAAATCTACAATCTAAAAATTATACAGAAAACTGGATTAGAAGTCCAGATAAAAACATGGAACAAAAGGGAAAAAAGGAAAAAAAGAACAACCCCCAATTAATTCCTCCTTGGCTCAACAGGGAGTTAAAAAGGCTGTCAGAAGGAAAAGGTCAGAATTTAAAGAAATGGAAAGTTTGCCCACACGCAGAGAGTAGGAAAGCCATACAATACGGAAGGTCAAACGAAAACAAGAAATGAAGAGGGTGGAAATTAATTCCAACAGCACCTTACAATGAATACTCAACTTCATAGTAAAAAGTCTTTAAAAACATTAAAAGCAGGAAGCCAGCTAATGATTCATTGGGGCTGCTTGATGAAGAAAATGTAAAAGAGGCACTCAGGGGTAAACAGAAACAGTGAATTTCTTGTACTGGTCTCTTCTGATGAAGACCTTGGGAAGATTCCCACACCTCCAGCATTCTTTATAGTGAATCAGCTTCCATACACAAGAATTGCTAGACCAAACTGATAATACTAATTAAACATCAGAACTCGGCAGTGGTGTCTCAAATGTGAAACTGCAAAAACCGCATGCTATCCACCCTTACAAACAGCTGCTCTGCCAGAGGCCTGCAGGGCTGCTAACACAATTCCCACCTGCAACAAGGGCTCCAGAAGGTCTCTTAGAATTATGGGCTCATGACTGACCTCCTGGGCAGTGACAGAGCCCAGGATAAAGAATTCCTAGCACATGCACAAATATACTTTGTTGGGAAAAAATTGGTACAGATTTGTAAAGGGAAATCTAGCTTCCCTAGGCTGCTGGACTTGTATGAGTGTCACCATTTGAGTACAGGGAATCCCATGGACATGATGTATTTGTACTTTGAACTAACTTCTCATTAATAAGCTATGCTGCCTCAGGGTTGGAAAGAAGGTATCACATCCAGGACATGACCAAAAAGCACCCATGCTCAGAAACATGCTAATACCAAACATGGGTGATGACCAAGGTGCAGTACCGTGCTTCCCAGAGCACATCCCTGGGGACAGTTCAAAAGCCTTTCAAGTTTCCTTGTGCAATACTGTGTCCTACTACGCATTTTAATACTTTCTATCTTATCAGCAGTAACTTCCTATATTCCTGTTCATAGCAGCTCTAGAGTACAAAACAGTCAACACAAACTACTTTACATTTTAAATAAGATGTACAGTTGCAGAACTGAAATGAAATTATTTCTAATGAGTACCTGCACTAATAAGCCGAAAAGCAAGCTAAATGTATCATTTTGCTCAAACCCAAATTCTATAAATTGAAGTGGCTGTCATAGCCTTCAAGAGCTTAAGCACTGCTTTGAAAGAATCTGTCAATTATTTAATAGAAATCTTTTCCTAGTACAATGTTGCTGATCTATGTCTCACATTCAAGATTAATTAAATGCTTAAAATGTAGCATTTCAAGTACTGTTGCATGAAATAATTTATCTTGGAAAAAATGTTGAGAAGAAGGAAAGACAATTATTCATGTGAATTAACAAACAGGAATCACAAAGGAGAGGAAATTATATCTATACAATGCAGACATGAAAAGATCAATCCAATATACTAGGCAACACAAAGAAAGGAAATTTTAAAAGTAGGGTAAAATTATACCTACATACAGAGTTTTTGGTTTTTTTTTTTAAGCAGAAAGGAATCTGGTTCACAACAGATTCTGGTCAAGCCAGTCAAGGTGCTATCGTGTCATGCAGAAAATCTCTTTAAACCCACTCAAATCCATCTGTACCATCAATAACACTTCTTTCCAAAGGTCTCAAATGATTGAGAACACACACCAAACACTTGATAGTTCCAGAGGAACCCACACCCATGACATTTAGACAGAAGTTAGTCCCAAAGCAAAACCAAGAAGGGTAAATATCAGGGATGGGACCTGCTTTCTCAGCAGGAAGAGGACCAGACTTTTTCTCTATCAGTAACCCTAGATGATAAAAAAAAAAAGAAAGAAGAAACCCTTATACCTCCCATGAAGTCTCAAAGACAGTTTCCATCTTGTTTCCAAGGACATTTCAGTAAGTGGTCATGAAACAAACCATTCCTCTAGAGCAGGCTGGTATATCTGCTCACATTATTTGGCTCCATATCAGAGCGCCTATCCTGGGGTCTGGCACCTTAATGTAGAGAACCCCAGAACCAGATGACTTACCAAAGAGCCATCTCCCTGTCCAGGGAGATTTGGTGTTTCCCCTGGCTTTGGATCAGGAATGCTGAGGAGAGACTGCCAAGGCTCATCCACCCCTTGGACACTTGCTCCTCATTCACATGGGCAGCAGTGACACAACCAAAGGAGATCATGGGGACATCAAAACAAAAGGCCTGAATGACTTGAGCTCTGTGATAGACAGATTACAGGTTATGATGGAGGAATTTAGAAACACTGCCAAAGCATATGGAGATTGTGTTAGAAAAGCCAGAGCTCACCCACAGTTCATGCTTGTAGGAGACACCAAGGGCTAAAAGAAGTTCTGCTTCTCTCACATGAGTGGTGAAAGGCTGACCAAAGAAAATGTGGGCCTGTTGCTCAATGGGGCAGGTGACTTTACAATGGCAAAGACACATAAAGGGTAGGTCAGCCCATTTCTTTGCCTCATTTGCCACTGAAAGTGTCTCTTGAGTTTCTCTCAAGAAACATGAGAGCCTGACTCATGTAATTCCATAGGACCAGGTGGTCTTCACCCATGGGTGCTGAGAACTGACTGATATCACAGCAAGGCTGCTCTCGATCATCTCTGAGAAGTTGTGGAGATCCAGGGAGCTCCTGTCACTGATGGAAATGTTGCACCTGCCTTCAAAATAAGGCCAAAAGTTCTACCCAGAGACCTACAAGGTAGTCAGCTTTCCTGTAGTTTGGGGGGAAATGATGAAATGAGTCCTTCTGGAACACACTTCTGAGTGCATGAAAGAGATGGTGGTTATTTGGAATAGTCCGTGGAAAAGGATGTGGAAGTCTTGGTAGTCAGAAACTGATGGCAAACCAGCCATCAGTGTGCTCTGGCAGCAAAGGCAGCTGACAGCACCCGGAGCTCTATTAGAATCATAGAATGGTTAGGGTTGGAAGGGACCTCAAAGATCATCTAGTTCCAACCCCCCTGCCATGGGCAGGGACACCTTCCCCTAGACCAGGTTGCTCAGAGCCACATCCAGCCTGGCCTTGAAGACATCCAGGGATGGGGCATCCACAACATCTCTGGGCAACCTGTTCCAGTGCCTCACCACCCTCTCTGTGAAGAATTTCTTCCTGACATCTAATCTAAGCCTCCCTGATTTCAATTTATACCCATTACCCCTTGTCCTATCACTACAGGCTCTTGTAAAAAGTCCTCTCCAAGTATCCTTGTAGGCCCCCTTCAGCTACTGGAAAGCTGCAATGAGGTCTCCTCGGAGCCTCCTCTTCTCCAGGCTGAACAAGCCCAGTTCTCGCAGCCTTTCGTCATAGGAGAGGTGCTCCAGCCCGCTGATCATCTTCGTGGCCTCCTCTGGACTCGCTCCAAGTGGTCAATATCCTTCTGCTGTTGAGGGCTCCACAGCTGGACGCAGCACTCCAGGTGGGGTCTCACCAGAGCAGAGTAGAGGGGCAGAATCACCTCCCTATTAAAAGGACCATGGCCTCTTAATTGAGGAAAATTGACTGAAAGAAGTTAACACTCTTGGCTCTGTACTCATTAGATCACATCTACATGATCTGTGGACATGAATGCCACATACACTTTTGGGACCCACGGTACAAAGATGTTGATCAACTGGATTGAGTCCAGCAGACAGTCACCAAGATGGTCAGGGGCTAGAGCATGTCCTGTAAGAAGCAGCTGAGGGAACAGGGCTTGTTCAGCCTGGAGAAGAAAGAGCTGTGGGGAGGAAGAGATCTGTTAGGTTGTGTGAGGAAAGGTTCACCATCACAAACACAAAAGAAACAGAGAGAGAGATAGTGATAAAGGGCAGAACCTGAATAATACACTGCCCCGACTATTCTGCACTATCATAGGAGTCATCAGCTTGAAGGAGCACAGAGGAAACACAGGCAAGGGAACCCCAACAGCTTACCCAGAGAAAAAGAGCTGCTGCCAGAGCTCCTCCCAGGGTTGTCACAGGAGAGCCATCAATGAGAAAATGATGCTGCGCATCTTCCAGACTGAGGGGAGAGTTATGCAGGGAAGAGCATTACGTGATTATTCAGGACTTATTAGGGATGTTTAGGGAAGGAATCAAACACAGGGGAAGGTAGGTATCAAGGTAATTTGGAAAGATTAGGTATGTGAAAATAGAAAGGTAAGGAGTTAGAAGTGGCTGGATGTGTGTTAGCCAGGGCTGGTCAGTACACTTGCCTTTCTGCACCTGGTCATCATAGTCTGCCCTGTTTCCTCATTAAACTACTTTCCTGGGTAAGCATATCTCTATTCTGCAGGTTTGTGTGTATATGGAGGCCTGAGTCACCTGTTTCTTATGCTTTTAGTTCGTTTTTTACCCACACCACTGATTGAGCTGAAGGCTGAAAAAAAAAAAAAAAAGACAAGCAACAGAGAATGAAACAACAGTGGACCTAAAAAGTGCTTTGACAACATGGAGCTCAACCAGCTTTCTTGTTTAGCACCCTAAATACCAGCCAAGTCCTTTCCTGTACAAACCAGTCACTCTCCAAACCCCTTATTTACAAAAATGCCTTTTGTTCACAAAAAGTTTATGCATTTCACATTTAGAAAATATTCATACATTTCCCTTTCTTCTTTAACCTAAAATCAAATGTTCTACATTTTTACAGAAAACACAGTAACGTTAACTAGACAAATAAAGGTCATCTTAAACAGCATATAAAACATCAGGCTTAAGTGCAATTATGTTCTCCACAGCACAGAGCGGAGAACAAGGGAAGTCAGCAAATCATAGCACATACATAATTGTCTGCAATTATGCAGGCAACACATAGCTTGTTCTAATTACTTTGCATTGCTACCAGAATCCATTGTATTCCAAATTCTGTACTAAAAAGTTGTCAGCTAACTCCAGGTGCCTTTTAAAAGCCAGATCTTTTCTACTCTTTGTGCATTACTCACTCTGGAAAATAACGCTATTTACAGGCATCACAATGTTCAAGGAATATTTTAAGAAGTCTTTCCAGTCCTCACATTTTCTGGATTGCTGAAACTGTCACTCACATTACTGACAGTATTTCCCTTAGCCCCTAACCAGAAGAATGTTTCTAGACCGCATACATTCAGCAACTAGTGGTGCTGAACTAGCCAAATTAAACTACACGCCATGCTACCCAAGCTGCTATGTTAACAGTTGGTGAGCTCAAAGTCTCTACCATGACTGTCACCACCTGGGATTCTGAAGCTGGGATAGTGGTATTTGTGAGTTAGACAACTAATTAAAACCAGAAGCCTCTAAGGCAGCCCCAGTTACTGTTGATTAACAGACCTATACAGACAAGAGGGCCACTTCCCCAGAGTGTGACCACTCAGCAGCTCTTTGCTCAGACTAAGGATATGTAGGAAATTTGCAGTTAACAGCCTCAAGAACCCCTCTGCAGCAGCTGTGGAGATGCCAGGAAACTGCAGCTGGTGGGATGCAGCTGATGGCAAGAAAGAAGCACATGGGGAAAAGTCAGAGCTCAGGGAAGCCGGTACTCCACCTATGGGTTACTCAGCATCCTGCTGCCAAATTGGACTTCTGCATTAGAGGGGGCTGCCACTGACCTGGCAGCTGATGACAATCAAGTTTATGGGGCTATACAGATGAGGTGGCCAGGCACCTCTGTGCCTCAACAGCATCACACCCTTGCAGACACTCACTCAGTGCAACCAAAAATCATTCTGAAGACTTTGAGGAAAGGGAATCTCAAGAAGTGGGAATCTCAGCTCCAAGAAGCTATGCAGTTGGTTAACACAAAGCCTGTAGTCCACCAATGCAGAAAAATCAAACACCCCAGACTCAACTAGGTCATACAGTACCAGCCAGTCCTGTGTGTGCTTGGATCAAGAACTGAGGCTGCATCTCCACCTGCAGCAGTAGAAATCACTGACAATAAAATTAATACCTTTACATATAACAAATAGAATGGAGTACTAACAAAGTTATGTTGATGCAGAAAAGAAACCTCTGGTTGTGAAATGCCTACGTGGTAATGAATTGACATTGTTTACCACTCACTTCGGTTTCAGAGCCTCAGAGCTGCTAGGCTTATCAACCTTGGCATATATCCCATAATGGTATTGATCTTAGCCTGTATATTGCTTACATTGCTGTGCTTTGCTGCTGTAGCCCTTTGGTTGCAAAAGTCACAGCAAATGACTCAGACTGTTAGGATGAGTCAAGAGCACAAGTCCTGTGAGGAGGTGCTGAGGTTGGTCTCTTCTCCCGAGTGACCAGCGACAGGACAAGAGGAAATTAAATTGCACCAGGGGAGGCAAATCCATCCCTGCATCACCACCTCACGTCATCATTTCGCCAGGTAAATGTAGTAAAACTAGTAAAAATCAACCAATTTTTACTAGTAAGCGTTAAACGAAACCTTGAGAACACCGTCACTGCGATGGGCAGGAACAGCAACAAGCAGATGCTACCGAGGGTACCAGCCACCCCCTTCGCAGCGCAGCCGGTGGCCGCATCACCAGCTCTCCTCGGCGCTGCAGTGCGGACCCGCGGGCGGCAGAGGGCATTCCCGGCTCTTCATTTCAGCTCGGGAAAATCACCTCCGGAGAGCCGTTACCTCTCTGGTAAGGAAAGAGCGAGAACAAAAGCTGGCTACAGGTAAACAATGCTGTACTCACTGTGAATGCGTAACCACATCCATCTTTTCTAAGAGCTGGTCCACTCAACTGTTGATAGCGGTTTATCTCAAACAAAGGCCACCCTCCTGTCCCCTTTCTGTTGTGTTCTGAGCCCCATCGCGCATCAGCCTTGCCAGTCTGCACCGACTATTGGAGGGGTTCATTCTGTGAGTCCCACTCCACCTTTCTCAGACAGAGATGACGTGCTGGCGTGGCACACTTAAACCTGAGATTTCAGCCAACGCCCTACCAAGTCAAATTATACAAAACCCAGCTTGTTCTTGGAGGTATACCTACAAAGTTCTTGCAGGTATGCCATTTGATACCTCTGGGCACGAAGCTAACCCACAAGCAAGCAAAACACCTGGTCTAGAAGGAGCTAAAACCAGCTCACCTGCCTGGATGCATCCAGGATTTCAAAAGAGAAGCAGGGAAGAGGGGGAGAACTGTGCTGTATACGAAGCAGCAACCTGAATGCAACGATCTACTACACAAAAAATGATGGGACAGTCAGGAGCTTATGGGTCAGGACCAAAACAAAGGTCAACAAAGAAGCCATTGCTGTGGGACTTTGCCAGTCTGTTGCATCGAGAAGAAATGAAGACTTCTTCAGAGAACTGGAAGAAGCATCACCAGGTCCAGCTTCTCATGGAGGACTTTACGCACCTCAGCTTCTCATGCAAGAGAAACGTGGCCTGGTACAATGAACACAAGACACTTGTAGAGTGTTTTGACAATAATGTTTTGATGTTGTGCTGGATAGACAAGTTGAGGAAAAGGGGTGCCCTGCTTCATCTGCAACACATGCATATGAAAAAACTGGTGGGTGATGTCAAGTTCAAACGCAAAGAATTAAATAAACCCACTCAATAACACAGCCTAAGTGGTGCTTATGCAAGAAAGCAACTTAGGAGGTGCTGATCTTGCAGAACAGCATCTTGCAGAACAGGTAGGTGAGCTGAAAATTACTAAGGAGGATGCATTTGCAGCAAAGGTACCAAAAGCACAAAACCAGCAAGTCAAAAGAATTGTTTGTGCCCCTCTGCAAAGCACTCCTGAGACTGCATATGGAATACCATGTTTTATTTTGCTTCCCCCACTACTCAGTTTAAGAGAGAGATGAATGAAGTGGACCAAATACAGCCAGGCACCAACCAGTCAGGCAATTAAAGGATGCAAGCAGCAACTGAGAGGCCAGCATCTGCGCAGCTTTAAGCTAAAAAGATCAGGCGAGGGTCTACATGCATATATACAGGTATTGAATATATACACATATACAGGTATTGAATGGGGGTTTAAGAAAAGACAGCCAGATTTGACTCCAAGGGCATGTTAGAGGGGTAAGAACAAGCAGAAGTTGTATCAAGGGAAATTTTAACTATAAAAGGGAAATTGTTTACCCACCTCAGAGTGGTCAAACATAGGAAGAGTCTACCCAGCTTGTGGAATCTCCATCTGGGGCAATACTTTGAGCAAGGTACCCTGCCACATGGCCTTTGGAAGTCCTCGCCAACCTATATCCAGCCCCCAGGCCTGATGTGTGACTCCCCAGAATCCCTTCCATTAGCATATTGTATTACTGGTGAAGGTAGTAGAATCATAGAATGGTTTGGGTTCTTAAAGATCATCCAGTTCCAACTGCCCTGCCATGGGCAGGGACACCTTCCACTAGACCAGGTTGCTCGAAGCCTCACCCAGCCCGGCCTTGAACACTTCCAGGGATGGGGCATCCACAGCTTCTCTGGGCAACCTGTTCCAGTGCCTCATCACCCTCTGCGTGAAGAACTGCAATCTGAAAGATTTAATTGATGAATGCTGCCACCTTCGACATTGCCAGTGAAAGACTGAACTTAAATTAAGATACATTTTGTTTGTTTTATACAAGAGTGCAGTTTTATTGAAGAAACAGACGTGGCTAAAAGTTGCATTTGCACAGGAGTAACAGTTTGGAGGTAAGTATGTTTCTTAAAAACCAGCCAACCAAACACAAAACATCAGAAAATTGTCCCCTCTCTCAGATTTGCACATTCCTTTCTCAGATGTTATTATGTAAAGCAACTCCCGAGATGCTTACTGCAGTGTTACACCACGAGCTCGTTCAGTTTAAGTCTATGACCGGCTTCCTTCCCAGGGGGAGGAGTTCTCCCCGCTTCCGATGACATGGTCTCCCCAGCAACATTCCTCCAGGCAGCGGAGCGCGCGCGGCCCCGGCGCCGCAGGCCCCGCAGCCTTTGCAACGGCGGAGCTGC
>NW_010245482.1:32529-82599 GCF_000690775.1 Eurypyga helias | reverse complement strand
ACTTGCTGAGGGTGCACTCAATTACCAGAAGAAGTAATTAAGATCTTAAATTTTTCAAAGTTAGAATAAGTACTGAAGGTAAAACCCTGAAGCTATAGTAAGGACATATATGCTAAGATACAATATATATGAATGAAAAATAACATGAATTTGCAATGCAGTATCACAACAAATGCTTACATTGTGTGAAGTAGGAAAAAGTAGATTGATAGAATATTATGGGGGAAATTGAATCAATACCAAATTTTCACCAGTAAATGAAGGAGTAATTGTCTTTTCCCTCTTATTCCTCTGCAGTTTAACTGCACGTAGAGAAAGTCAGCAACTAGGTTTAAACCAGTCATAGTAAGACATTATAGCCAAATCTTTTTTCAGCCTTTTTTTTTATCACGTACTGATGGACTATCAAGTTCAATGAGCAAAGATTACAAGAAAATTTTGTCTAACTAAATTGCTGCAGACCATATATTTTTGCTGCAGTAAAAAAAAAACAAAACCCAAACCCAATCAAACCAACCAACCAACCAAAAACTGATCCAAAAACCAAAACCTAAAAAAATTAATTTTATTATATCATCTGTCTTGGCATGTAATAAGCTCTAAGTATGACATGAAAACCAAGGTTTTATGAAACATTTGAAACTCAAGCTGTATTGTAAATAGTGCATTCTTCTTTCTCTCAGAAAGAAAAAGAGACAGTGGTGAGTATAAGAAGCATTGTAATAATGATCTGGCTGGGAATACCTGGCAAGCTTACTTCTTGCTGGAAAATGCTGAGTTTCCTAGGCCTAGGAAGAAAGTCTAGTTCAAACCAATGGAGGCAGAGTAGGAAGGCAAAAGAGTGAGGCTAGCATGTTCTCCTGAGAGCTGGAAGAGGCGGCTCTTGGAACTCCTGTCTCTCACGTCTCCAGGTCCTGCTGTGCAAACAAAGGTGTTTCCAGCACTGCCTGCCTCACCTACCCTTCTGAGAGTGTTTTAAAATAAAATATTATTCTTCTTCTATGAAAGGGCTGAAATGCTTGCACTCAGGCAAGGAATAAGCTATATAGATGATTTGCTGACTCAGGTCCCTGGGGAGAAGCTGCAAACACTTCTGTCACCATCCTCACAATTTCTAATAAACTAGTTCTGGCAGCTCACTGTTTTGTGCTGGATATTGTTAATATTATTCTAACAACTTACAAAGGCACAGGCTACTCTGCAGCTTCTGAACCATCCTAGTTTGCATTTGTGGGTGAAAGAAATCTTCTGTCTCTTTGCCTTTGACCCAGAGTAGGCATATATCATTCAAAGATGGAGATGTGACACCCAGAGAGAGCGCATATGATTCTTTTTAAGGCAATGGCTGATGGCTATTGCCAGGCTATTCCTGCAGTGGTGATAATGTATCTCTGAATTGTGGGAAGGTCGTGTTTGCTTTTAAAATGAGACTTCAAGGAAGATTTTAAATATTAACTACTCTATTGAAAAGGTAGTTAAAAAAATCTTGAAAATTCCAAATGAAAATATTCTACAATGTTCGGAAAGTTATGAAAAACTGTTTCAATTTATCTTACAGAACTCTACAGAAAAACAAGTTTTACTTGAAAACTCTGTTTTCTCTTGCAACACACTTTTCAATAAGCTTCTTGTTGACTAGGGAATATGAGTGGCCCATTAACAAGTATTTTATGATAAACTGAGCTGTACTTGAAAACTGAGCTGGATTGGAAACTAGATAAATAAGATCGCTGTGTTCAGAGTGCAGAAAATAAAAAGGAATATTGCCATGTTTTCTAGGAAAGATGGTAACACAATTTAGAATTCTTTGTCCAAAACTAGTAAATGAATGCAAATACCTGAGGTCATCTCAGCAAGGACAAATCAGATTTTTCATCACCCTCAAACAGTTTTGCATGTGTGCACATTTACCCTGGAATACTGATACTATATGATTGATTAAAAATGTGAAACATAAACTATAATGGTAATTTTTAATAGAAGCTTGCAGGAAATATTACTTAAAGGCGACCAGCCAAAGGCAACAGTGCTGTTATATTCCAGTTTGACGTTTGTTTCTGTCTCTCTGGATTAATTTGATTTTGATTAATTCTGATATGGATTAATGAAGGCACTTAAAAAATTAAATTATAAAGTATATCACAAATGCCTTCTGTCATAGTCCTTCTTCTTCTATCATTTAGACTATCAGATCTAGAGGTAGTGCAAAGGAGAATGAGCCTTGCCTCTTGAAACCTGGAATATATTTGGCTTGCATTCAGTTTGAAGGCCTAATAAAGATTTTGTTTCTGAAACTGTTCCAAAATGTTGAGAATTTGTAGCTGTGTCCATATTGAAAGTATTAGTGTATGACAACTAAATAGTGTTGATCCAAGTTAGATTTCAGACCACTTTTACACTGGGGCAAATCTACAGATATTAAGTATCATTGTTAAAGAATGTACTTAAATAAGCACATCATTAGATGTCTCCATAGACTCATTTAATGGAATTGAATCATTCCATGCTGAAAAAATATTAAAAAGTATCAGTCACTAGAGATAATAAAAAAAGTATTGTCTCACTATATTGCATCTTTATGGATTTTATCAGTTTAAACCTGTAAACAGAGAACCCACATTTTTTTGTCAAATCATGAATGTGCTCTATGTTTATACAATGATTCCTCTCCAAAGATGAAAGGATGCTTGAACAATAAATAAATTGTGACCTTCCTCAAAATGACTTTACCTTTAAAGATGGATCATGTAGGGTGATGCTTGGATGCATCCAATACATTAATATTTATTAAGCTGATGGAAAGTCAATTTCACCATAACTTGTTCTGTGCCAGAAGGCAACATTAAGAGACATGCCAGGATTAAAAAAGAAAAAAAATAATGAGGGACATTCAATTCATGCTTTCTGTAAATGTCATTGTACGTTTTAGTAGAAAAAAGTCAGATAACATTTGACAGAAAACAAAACCATCATGGAAGCATTCCTAAAGATGGCAAAAATACACAAATCAGTGTCTTAAGAGACACTCTTTTCAACTCTGAAAATTAATGGTAACATACAGATTTACACAAGGATTGCTTTATCATATTTCTACTGTATTGAGATTAATGTCAGTATACACTGAATATATTTCCAGCTCCTCAGTTATTTTAGCTGAACACAGGTATAAGGTGCAAAAAGAAACTGTTATATGACATGGTCATCTAATTATCTAATGTATTATAAAAAAGAGTTCCAAATGATAGAAAATACAAAACCTAACCATACTTTTTAGACTATGGTCACAATGAAGTCATTAAAATTAAAGAAGTTGTAGCAAGAATCAGGCACTGAAATTCAGATCCTACTTTAACTGTTCCTAAAACTATAGTCTAAAACCAATCTTCTGTGCTTGGTCTTGAAACACCAGCGTTTTCACAACTTCTCCACCTTGGAGTTGTTTGCTTCCAATGAGATGATTAACACAAGCAGTTCAAAGGGATCATGAGAGCTGAATTTTTCCATATGGTAGCTTTAATGCACAATCTAAATGCACCTAGATGCACACTGGTGTTCCAGGGGTTCCAGAAATTCCTAACAAAGAAGGGAGAGTGTAGTATTTCCCAATTCAGTATGACTAAGCACTCCATAAATCTTTTCTGTTCACAGAGCTTGGGCATATTTAGATTTTGAGCTAAAGTAATAAACGCAATCCCAAATATGCTATTTCATAGCTGCTTCTTAAAGCTTTACTCTTTCAACCCTTTTTTTTTGATGGTGACTTAATATTAAAGATACATCCTTATATGTTGAATATTACATTAAACAGAGAGCAATACATTTCTAGCAAAACCACAGTGCAATGGTGGGGTATATAACTTGCAAACAGAACACTGCAGGGTGTATTAAAAAAGCTAAATAGTAGGATGCTCACCAAACTAAATGATATGACAAAATCCTGTGATGTCTCCTGTGCCAAGTGACAAATACTCTGATGTTTATATTGCTGATACAATAGGGTCAAACTGAAGTATTTTAAGCAAATAAACAAATAGCTGTTACTTGTTTATACAATATTATAGATTTGTTAGGAATGAGATCTGCTAGAAGAGGAAAGCCTACAAAAAACCTGTTCTAACAGAGTTTTTATTGAAGTACCTCAATAGAGAGATTAACTTAGAAGTATCATGATAGGTGTAATTCACCTTTGTTTTAGGAAACATTTTGGTAAAATGTCCAATATGAATCAAAAAGTTCAAAGGTTTATGAAGCATTGCCAGCAGGTAATTTGCACACAAGCCTGTTTGATGGGAACCCTGAAAAAGACAAGAAATTTTTTCACACTGAAATGAGTATAGCTGATACTAACCCTTTGTAAGCTTTGTAGAAGAACAACATATCTGTGATACCAAGTAAAGTGCTGTGTATCTGAACTTCTGGTTCTCTGTTATACTTGAACAACAGAGGTAGAAACGTGTACATGCAGCACTCCATTTATCTGTTTTCACTTCCTATCTGTGATAAAATGAAGGTGTGATGCTGTCAAATGTTTTTTAAAGTGTATCTTTACTATACCCTTAAATTTTCATTATATATAGCTAGATTTGATTAAAAATCCATTATCAGTAGCTTATTGGTAAAATGAGTACATACCAATTTTCTTATTTTCATCTGATCTATCTAAGCAAGTAGATAACACACAGAGAAGACAACTGGGTACCATATGTATGCAAACTTTGCCCATAGGGAAGTGTTTGGTGAAGTTTCTCAATAGTCATTCTTAGGACTGAAGACATTAAATGTCTTTGATTAAAGACCTTGACACAAAAAACAGGACTGTACTCATGAGATCTACTAATGACGTTCTCATCACTACGGAGAAGGATTGGAATATCTCACAGGAATAACTGGATGTTTCTGGTGACTGAATAACAGTAATTGGATGAAAATCATCAATAGTATAGACTGACTGAAATACTTAGCAACTGAAAAGAAGCAATAAAGTAATATAGCATGTATTAGCTAATTGCAAGATGACTGTGAACCAGCAGGATAAGGCAAAGGTGAAGAATAGAAGGCATTATTCTGGATGCATTACATGAGGTATGTTTAATATGATTCTAGAAGGCTTCTGTAAAAACACATTCAGAAACAGAAATTATTACTTCAGATTGGTCTTAGTACAGATAAGGTACTTCACTGAGGAGGGAATTAAGGAAAATTTTATGTAAAGAGATAAAGAGTTTGACTTCTTTCGTCAGGTAAAAGGCTGTGATCTAAAACATCATTGTTTTCTATAAGCGTCTAGTGGATAAAAACAATTAAAGGCAAATATCTATTTAAGCTACAAATCATTTTTCTTACAAGAACAGCTGATTAGTAGCTGACCATAATTTCAGGAATCAAATTCTTCCAGAAAAGCAAAAATAATTCTAGTAAAATCTCCCACTACAGCTGGTGGATGTAAACTTGCATTACAAAACCAATGCATTATGAGTGGAATATAAGGCAGCCTTTGACTGTTCCCAGTGTCCCTAACTGATTTTCTACTAATATACTTGGGAGTAAACAGACAGAGACTAGTTCTGACTACAGCAGGCATGGGAAACCTCACCTACACACAGTGAAATTCTCCTCCCTTATCCCAGAAATGCTTACATGCAGATGGTCTATGCAGGCTTACCCTGCATTTGTGCTAACATGCAAAGCATGCCAGGAGGCTTCATTGTTTCAGACCAAAATTGTGCCACCCTCATGCTAGCAATTTAATATCATGGACAGTAAAGTGACAGTGCCCTGGCTTGAAGTTTGAATTCATTTAGTGCAATAACATAGAAATAATGAGTGTGTGAAACTTTATAGCTAACACCGCAACACAAAAATGAGCTGCTACTCCATCAGTGACCTTCTCAGTCGAGCGGTTATATGACAACACTGTGTGTCTGTTGGGAATCTTCTTAAACTTTTTCAGTTAAGCAAGAAACCTCCAGGTTCTACAACTAAAGCAAACCAAGAAAAATCCGAATTTGCATATGCATACATAAATCACCAAAATTATAGACAAATACCTTCGAATTATCTTTACTAGACACATGATTCAATAACGCTGAATCTGCAGCACAGTGAGCTGATGTTATGTGACAACATTTCCTGGATGTGTTGCATTGACATTTGACCTATGCTTTTCTGTAGTCATGTATAGTAGTAGTTTATGATGTGTGGAGCTTCTTTTATTAGTTAAAATAATGTGAAATAGATACTTCTAAATTTCGTTATGGAAATTTACTGTGATTGTCCCTACTTGTAGTGTCTCTTTGGCATAGGAAGAGGCTCTTTGAAATTGTTTCCCTAACATTTTAGGAGTGTTGTTAGGGAACTTATGTGTGCTTATATATACAGTTAGTTTATATCAGCACAATCTCTCAGACTGATATATAAACCTGGATTTTTAAATCAGTGATAAGTACAGTAAATGTTATTCTGCACAATAATAGTATTTTTTCATTTTTGGTGATGGAATAAAATATTATTTACAATAAGAATATTATCTGTGCTAGAAATAGTAATATTATTAAGCTGACTTTCATAATGGTGAATGTTAATTATAGCATTAATCCAATGAGACACATTTCAGAGATGTGGATAATCACCAGAAATTTCACCTTTCTGTGAATACATAATGAAGCATCAGAGACTGATTTCTAAGCGTATCAACTTCTGTCAAGAGATTTTCATTACAACAAACATTGGTTAAGCTAAACTTAAGTCTACCATGCAACAGATGTCTTTGAAGTGCTGATAGACATGGTTTAAAATCTATCTTTGCAGAGACCTCTATTACAGTGTGTGAAAATAAAAGAAGGGAGTATTGCCAACTTGCGTAATCTACTTGGAGAAAGATTTTATGCTCTATGTCAATTTGAAACTGGAGACTGGGAAGAAGTAAAACATAAGGAAGTATGGAGATACTTATAATTAACACTTTCGATACCTTTTTTCTAAACTAAAAAAGAAACTGTTCACAAACTGGGAAAAACTTGTCATGGTGTTGGGATCTATGTGTGTTCTTGTGGGTGGGAACCAGAGCTGATACATGTATATACACTCTATATACAGGGGAAAGTATCTACAATGCACATATACATACATTGATAAGGGGAATGCTTCCCTTTAAGGAGAAAGTATTCAATATTACATTGCAGAGACAGACAAGTGTAATATAGTGTAATCTTAGTAATCCAGTCTCAAAGCACATATACATACTACATATATATATATTTACATATTTGTGTGTGTATTTCTGTTTTCAAAAGAATTTTTTTACATTTGTTTTAGTAACTCTTCAGAAATATGAAAAACAATCATTATTCTGCTCCATAAGCAGCCAAGTGAATTTTTCCTTCAGCCATCGGTTATATCAATTGAATGCACCTGTTTTAACCTCTGTGCCATTGCACGTATGTTTCTGTCACAGCAATTTCTGCTTTTTCATTTACTGAATAAAATATATAAATACATGTATTCTAACTGTGTTGTATCTTTATCCAGTTGTTGCTGAAATCAATGAGAATGGAAGCACATTCGCAGTACTCTCCTATACATGTAATCCCATCTTTCTATTTTTATATCACTCAGTTTACTGTAGATTTCACTGTTATATTCAGTATAAATGAAAAACCCAAAGTACACAAAAAGCCTAGTCAATATTTCATTAATGCCTCCAGAACCTCCTGTCTTCAAATGCAATAAATCTTTTGGAATAAAATAGAAGAATGATCCTTCAGTTTGTAGGAGGATCCTGTGATAAGTTAAGCTCATTTCTCACAGCTCCCTCTTCTTTCCCTTGTTCCACTAGCACTTCAGAGCACTACATCTTGCAGGAGCTGTTACTGCAATGTTTATTAAAAGACTTTTCAACACAATACTGTGCTCTTATTAACTCTGAGGAACACAAGGCCTATATCTGGGGAGTTACATAATCCAGGTTAACATCAACGCCAACAGTGTTAAGGAAGGTCATCGTGCAACTGCGAATGAGGGTTCATATGATCAAATATACATGCAAGCTAACTCTGAAGGGTCCTTCCACAGACAAAAAGAAATGGGCTCATCTAGGAAATGATTCACCTCAACTCCAGGGACTCAAATATTGCCTAAACGTAGAATCATAGAATGGTTTGGATTGGAAGGGACCTTAAAGATCATCTAGTTCCAACCCTCCTGCCATGGGCAGGGACACCTTCCACTAGACCAGGTTGCTCAAAGCCTCATCCAGCCTGGCCTTGAACACTTCCAGGGATGGGGCATCCACAGCTTCTCTGGGCAACTTGTTCCAGTGCCTCACCACCCTCTCCGGGAAGAACTTCTTCCTGATATCTAATCTAACCCTCCCCACTTTCAATTTAAACCCGTTCCCCCTTGTCCTGTCACTACAGGCCCTTGTAAAAAGTCCCCCCCAGCTTCCTTGTAGCCCCTTCAGGCACTGGAAGGCTGCAATAAGGTCTCCCCGGAGTCTTCTCTTCTCCAGGCTGAATCAGCCCAACTCTCTCAGCCTGTCCCCATAGCAGAGGTGCTCCAGCCCTCTGAGCATCTTCGTGGCCTCCTCTGGACTTGCTCCAACTCCAACATGTCTAGAGACATCAGAGGTGATCCAGGAAATCCCATGTGGCCTTCTGTTGATGTGCCAGAAGGGAAAAAAATCTATTGGAGAACCTGAAATATCTGGATTTTTCCAAGTGTCATGAAATCAGTTTTCAACATCTGCCAATCCCCAAGTTTTGGATGTTTTGAAGTATCTCAAATGGCTTTAGAACATTCAAATTAGGCAACTGAGTTTAGCCCTTTATGTCTATATTAAAACAAGATGTGCCCTAGGAATGTCTATTTCTTTCCTTAACGAAGATATTCAAGGGTAATTAGATCAGGTACAGATGACTGCAATTAAGTGAGATGAGTAACACTCTCAGTGGTAGTTAGATACTGCTTTGAAAACTGACCACAAAAGGTATAGGAGCACTTCTATCTTTACTCTCTTGCCCTGACTGTAGCTGTGCTGTAGAGATTGAAACTGCAGAACTTGCAGGTCTTGATAGTGGGAAAATCATGTGGTGTATGAATAAGCTGACATGGGGGCAATTTGCCTCTGATAGGATGTATTTTATGATAATCATACCGTAAAATGTGTAATTAATGCAGATTGCTCTTTCTGAAGGAAAGGTTTTATTAAGCAAACTATATTTGCAGGTGTGCAAAAATAGTAATAACAATGCTATAAAAATTTCAGTGAGAACAACCTTTTTTCTTTTTCACCCCTTTGATATCTTTTTTATTTAACTGTAAATCAGCAGCAAATGCAATGATTCTCACTGTTGCTCTGAATCTATATTGTATTTTAATGCAATTCTGTGGATCTAGTAAGATTGTCTGGCTGGCCATCAACAAACAATATAGACAGGAGAAGAAAAAGGAAATGAATTCAAACAAAACTAGTTTAACAGGGCTGTTTATAGATAATGGTGGAAATGTTGTTTTTCTACTATTTTTAAGACTATATACAATCATGTTAAGGACCTTTGGTGTCTAGAAAAACATCAGTGAGTTGCCTGGAGTGGTATGTGTATCAGGTGTGTTTGTGAAACACTACAATACAGGAATCCATAACACATGTCCTGAAGAAAGTGAAGCGTGCCAACTGATTTCCACAACCTGCATTATGGTTTTGAGATGTAATTTCATGTTATGAAGTTTGAATGGCAGGACAGGTTACTGGAGCATGTCTGCTCCATGAAGTGTTGCTTGCTACAGCAAGAGAGAAAGTTGTTCAAACTCAACACTTGCTTTGAGGTAGCAGGGCACCTCTTTGGCAGGTCGGTTTCTGTAGCTTCAGGATTGTTGCATTTAATCCACAACGGCAAAGTCAAGAAACTTGCAAAGGAAGTTTCCAACACATATTTATTTTCTTAGACTTTTTGGAGCTGAGACACCCATGAACACGGCATAAATACTTCTTTTTGGTTTCGAATTTTTTAATTATGACCCTAGGATGGTGAGGTTGCAACCACATTCTTACAGGCTAACCTTGCCTCAAGTTGTGCAGATGAATTACTTGCTTGTTCCTACCTTCAGTCCTGACAATCATGATCTGGAATAAACAGGTTTATACTTTTTTTTAAATCTAAGCACACAATGTACAACTAAAATTAATCAAATAATTTAATCTAGCAAATCAATAATATTCTATTTTGGTAACATTCACACTACAATTAAACTATTCAAAAGCCTCTTGAACAGCAAAATGGATTTTTTTTTTTTTTTCACTGAAACCAGTACCTTACAGGATCATATCTCTGTTAACAAAAAAAGGGGAGATAATTAAGATCTTTACAAAGCATCTGTCATCCAGCTATATTGAATGTGGATTATAAAAGACCACAGATTTCAAGAATAAAAAAATAAATTAAATAAATGAGAATTTCACACAAAAAAATGAAACAGAAACTTTAGAGAAAAAATAGACAGCGTTGTAACCTTCACATAAATGCACAGATGTACTAAGCCAAAAAAATCCCCTAACTTTGGGTGCAATTTTGATGTGTAAACAAAACAATCACCATGTAGCATTTGTGGGGAAAAATCAGAATGACGAGATACAGTGTGGATCACAGATTATCGCACTTTAATTTCTAAATGAGCTTAGACATCTGTGAAATTAAAACCCCAGGGCGGACAATTTATGTGACACTATGTTGAGAAAGGAACAAAGCTTTGAGATGCAAATTCCAGCTTTCCATTGCGTCAGAGCAGGTAACCTTGCAAACAACCTTGACACAGACCAGCCTTCTCCACTCTGACTGATGTCTCCCATATGTATCTATTTCTCCTCTCTGTTTTCCAATCAAGTTGACAGCAATTCCCAGATCATTTTCTAAAGAGACTGATAAAAGCCAGACTGGACCTGTACCTGTTATTAACCTCTCTTGTACCATTATTATTTATTTTTCTCCTTTGAGATAAGCAGTTACATTGCACTTGCTGATCTTCGCATGTGATGTGTTATTACATAAAAATGGTACTGCAAATGTCAGCCTATTACTGGGTCATTAAAGTCAGGTCATGATATTTGAAAATTTGATGTTCTTAACCTTTTCAGGAGTTAACCAACTTGTATTATGGGTTTATTTGTCTTTGTTTGTTGCTTTTGTCATTGTTGTTGTTGTTGCTTACATTAATTATTAATGAATACAAGGGCATATATTGTGCTATAAAAAGCCATGAAACTTAACTGATTTATTCATGTTATTGAACAAATTATGATATAATCATTAACAGTATTTACATAGTTATTTTCACTGGAAAGTCTGAGACTTCATTATTTTGAAGGAATATTTTTGAACTAATTACAGTGCACAAATAATTATACAAATTTCTGCCATATACATAATACAGGATGAGATAGGAAATGGCTTCAAGTTGGACCAGGAGACGTTTAGTTTGGATATTAGGAAAAATGTCTTCAGCAAAAGGGTTGTCAAACATGGGAACAGCTGACCAGGGAAGTAGCTGGGTCACCATCCCTGGGGGTATTTTAAAAAGGCAGATGAGGCACTCGGACATGGACTAGTGGTGGACTTGGCAGTGTTAATTTAACGGTTAGACTTCATGATCTTGAAGGTCCTTTCCAACCTAAAGGATAGTATGATTCTATGAAACACAAATAGATTTTTTTTTTTTTTTAAATATGGAAAATGCCTACTAGCAGCATTACTGAATCTTCTTTTTAATTATGTTCACCTTTATATTGGTTACAAAACAAGGGTAAAGAATGTTAAGCTAAGTAGAAAATGGATAGTTCTCAATTTTAATTACAAATTAAAACATTTGATAAAATGGGCCACCATGATACTTTGCAGGTATTAATTAACTGTAAATGTCAGCTGTTGGCTGAAACCTATCACATGTTAGAGAGGCATTCTAAGATGGCAAAAATCATGATACTTTCTTATATAACTGCAGCCCCCGAAGACAAATATCTCAAAAGTTCATTAGTTCTTGCAAGAATAGCTTCACTTTATGCCAACAGCTGGAAAAAAAATATTAAAAAACCCCACTGGGGATCAAATACTTGCCATGTTTGATTTGAAATGGAACCAAAATTATTCTGGGAAGCCATTCAGAACAGAATTTATGAACCTAGACACAACCTTCCACTCACATACTCAAAGTCAGATTCTTTAAATAAATGAACCCAAGAATCTTAGGGTTTTTTTAAAATTTCTTGACTACTCTACATAACACAGGAGTCTATGGTTTCTGCAGAAAACATATAAATATGAGTTATCAGGTTCCTTCTTTCAGGTATCACATTGAAATTATTCTTATGTAAACAACATACAGAGAATATGTTTTCTAAATGTATACCTAAAATACTTTAATTTGTATGTATATATATTTAATTCATTGTTCAATATACATGATAAAGAGGTCATGTAGAATGTCTTCCATGAGAAGGTCCTTTTGTTGTTGATATAATAATGTTGGGGCATTACTGAAGAACCTTGTGTATATATTTTTACTAGATACTTATAGATACTTATATAGACGAATAATATCAATGACATGCTGGCCATCTGCTGTCCAGCTTTAAGAAGTGAATTGTCATTCCTCAGCACTAAGAAGACACCACTTTTCCCAATATATCCTTCATGGACAAACTCTCTTGAAAACTTAAAACAACTCTCAAAGATACAAGTAATTTTTTAAAGTGACAATATGCAAACTCACTTAAAACATTCAGTTGACAATACTGTGCTAGAGAAAATGGTCTTTGTATCTTTTTCACACTGCTGAGAATCACTAATGAAACAAAATCTTTACAGATGGAACAATATAAAAGGGCAGTTTTATGAAGTAATGGTTAAACCAATCAGGCAGTTCTTAAACTCAAAATATGAACTGCACAAAACTGTCATATTACTACGGCAATCATTCTCATTTATGAGAAAAATGGCCCAAAGCTATCATCACTAGTAAGCAAAATAAGCTCTAAAAAAAAATCACAAAGTTATGAGTCTAGCAATCAGTAAGACCTAAGCTCCAGAACTGATTTATTACCTTCTTAGGAAAATGAATAGGCACCATTCGATAAACTAATTCTGAGTATGAATATTTTTAGGAAATGCTATTTCTTCATGTTAGCACAATAAGCTGTTACCTCAGTTGCTGGATGGGACACAACCAACAAGTGACAAAGAAGGTCATTCACACAATGAAATACATTATTCGTCCTGCTAATACTGCGCTGGAGAAGTTTTCTCCAAAATACAATGTATGGCTTTCCATAGAAGGCAGATTATGACTTCACGTATTTTTCGGGGGCATTTTTTAGAGTAAGCTTCCTCTGCCTTTTGTTATGGTGGTATTTCTACCAATTAAATCCAACATCAGTAGAGTGCTCATTAAAGAGACTGATATTTGAACTGATTTGGTTTTATTCTTTAAGAAATGCTCACATTATTTTAATTGGTCTTAGTCCTATGGATCAAGGCTGCATAGTTCACTGGTGGCTTGATCCTATCCTTCTACAAAATCTTTCAGATGTTTGAATTTTTGTTTAATAATGGTGCGTGTCTTTACCTTCACTAGGACAAGGCTGCATAATCTAACTTTACTTTTGAAATAAACATTTCTCTGGAGTTTTGACCCTTCTTTCAGGGAAATATTCCTCTCCCACACTTGAGAGATAAATTTTCTAATTGAACTTTTTAATAACTTTTTACACAGTATCTAATTGTGGACTAAACTAGCAGGCAGCCTCAGCAGGTGCATTTCTATCAAAAATAATTTCACTGCATCTTCTATATAATTGAATTGACTAAGTTCTGCTGCATCATGATGTTTTCTCTCATTATAATGACAGCTGTGATATACTCCCGTTTAGTTCCTTGAGTAGAAGAAAAAAGCAAGAAAAAAAATATACATTTCAACCATAATTATTCAATCCAAGCATCGGGGGGGGGGAACCAACCAAACAAGAAAAACCAAACCACAAACCACGAACAACAAATCATTAAACCTAAGATAAGTGACAAATAATAAGGAATATTACATATTTTTGTTCAAGAAGTATCTAGACTGTTTTTGGAACATTCACCCTATTAGGAGCCAAAAAAACCCTTTTAATGTTACTACCTGCCCTCCAAATATTATTCCTTGTGGGAAGAGAAAAAAATACAAATACCGTAAAAAACCTCAAGGTGTTCTTCAGTTTCTTAGCAGTGAAATGAGCTCTGAATTTCTGTCCAGTAGTATAAATGTTTTTTTCTTTCACTTTTCTCACCAGGAACACCCATTTCAAAACATTCCGCTAATATAAGCAGAAAATATCATATGAATCATCTGAGTGTAATACTCTAAAAGCAATTTGCAGCCATTTAGAAATTGTCCAAAGAATAACTTACTATTTAAAAATGGGAGCTTTTTCACATTAAAAAAAAAAAGAACGAGAATGAAATAACTGTGTCTCTATATCTGTTTTCAAAAAAAAGTACAAGAAGTGATTTACTGTCATTGAGAACAGTGACTACTGAACTAAAGCAGTTTTGTACAGTACCAAAATTATAAGTAGCACTTTTGCTAAACTTATTGCAGTGTGTTTGATTTTCTAATAATCAGAAATAAACTTCCTCAAATAGGACTTACTATATTATGATAATTGTGATTTTAGTCTGAATATTATGTTCTATTTGTAAGCATATGTGGCATAAGATATATATAGTTAATAATACTACTGGGCTATTGATTAACTAATTCATTTTTCATTACCAGTGCTCAAATATTTCACCTTACTGAGAAATTGCTGTTGTTCCAAACATCTCTTTCATTCTTATCAGAAGAAGGATTTGAATGATTATATTATACCTCGTCAAAAGAAAAAAAAATATATATTTGTCAATATCTTTTAGATATACAAAAGTAATATTTTTCATTACTCAGGGTGGTACATTTCAGAAACAGATAGAACTTTGAGGTTAGATACTAAAGGAAAAAATATAGTCTTCGCAGAAAGGTAGGCCCAAAGCAGAAAAATGTAAATTAATAGTGTGCATCTTATGTGAGACCTTTCCCATACACATGGCGGGGGGTGGGGGGGGGAGCGGGTAGCTTTTTTAATAGTCCTTTCTCTGAATGACATACAGACCATATGAAATGCTCAGTGGTCAACAGCCTGCTCCCAGCTGCCAAAGGCTCCTCTTTGCCTCTATCATCAGCTAAAGGTTCAGGCATGTGATGATGGAAGGCTAAAGAAACCTCCAAGGAAATAGAATAAAATGCGTGCTTGTAGGGAGGTTGGTGACCCAAGGATAAAACATCAGATTTACTGCTTGTTCACTGCACAGACTGATTTTTTTTAGAGAAGATAACAAGTAGGAATAGGCTTAAAAATTTAGGCTGTAACACTGGTTTTAGCAGCAAATTCCACTTCCAGCTGGAGAGTGGACTAAGCCCTTGGTTTCCACTGATTTAAAAGTTTACAAACCTTACTTATACATAGACAAAAGCACCATGTCATTTGAGAAGCCAGGAGTATCCAAAACCTCCATTGAGGTTGGCGTATACTGCAGAATTCTAAAAAGAGATGCATGTACTTCTGGACCAACAGAAGGAGAGACTCCAAGAAACTCAACTGAATTTCAAAATGCATTAAACAATGTAAAACTGAATCGTGTCATAACTGTCTAGAGGTGAGTTAGGTATAATAACTGATATGGTCAGTGGATCCCCAGAACTCAGTTCAGTTGCCCGCACACAGACACTCTGTGTGGGCCCTACCTGATTGTCTTGGGACAACAGAATCAAGGGTTTACATTAATTACTTCATTGTAAATGTCTACAACCTGAAGTTCTACTTAGGACACAACATAATCAATTACTTGACTGATAACTGATCTTCCAGAAAACATGGATTCTGGCTAATCTTTCTTAGAATTAATTTAAAAGGAAATTTGAATACTAAAGAAAAGAGAAAGGCAGTTATAATGAAAGAAATGTATTCAGAACCGCATTTTCAAAGGTTTTGAAAATTATTTCTTCGGGTAGGTAACCATTTGTTTCAAAGCATATCTGAAATGTTTTTACAGACCCTGCACAGAAACCAGTGCAAACTTCAGGTTGTTCTTCATAGGCATCATTGTTCATCTTTTAAAGACAGAAAAATTTATAAAAGTTTCCCATCAGTGCAGAAATTTAATTCCCACAAGAAGCAGGAAAATATATCTAAGTGATAACACAAATTGTATTTAATAAAGTTTTCACACAAACCTTAACATTATGTAGAAAAATAAACCATAATCAGATGAAAGACATAATAATTAAAAAAAATTGTTTTCTAATGTTCAACCGAGTAGTAATGTAGTTGCAAATTCGCTCTCAGATTCTGAAGCTTTTCTGGTGTGTGCTATCATTGCTGAACTTGTAAAGAAAACTCTTGTTCTTTCATTTTTGTCTTTTGCCACTAGCACTCTTGCTGTTTCTGTTTCCAGCTATTACCTCAAGGAAATTGGTATAATCTCCATGAATGTTCAGAATAACTTGTATTAATTCATAGTGTTTCCTTAAGATTGCATATTAAATAATCTCAATTAAAAAGAAACAATGCGATTCTTAGATAATAAAGGCATTTGAAATATATCTGCTAGTAACATATTATCTTGGAGGATATTACCTCAAAAAATGCATGATCATTTACCACTTTTCTCAAAGGTATTTACGTAGTAGCAGTCGTATTTCAGATATGCCTTTAACTATGTTTCATACAATTCCTAGTTTCATAACTTATGAGGATTTCCAGAGCTGAAAAATCACTGCAAAGTAGTAACTACACTTTACACAAAGATCTGAATTCACTTAAGAATAAAAGTTTTACCTGTTCTGAAACTTACTGAAGACCTAAGGAAATGAAAGGATTACAGGAACTGGTTTGTCTCTAAGGGACGCAAATATCATGATCTTAAGTTGAAAATGGGTTTATGCAAAATTCAGTCCAAGAGTTCACCTTCACCTAACCTTTCAGACAATGGGTGTGTGGTTCATCTCATCTACAACAAAGGTGTCTATGTCTGCTTTTACATACAGCATTAGGGAGATTTTGATCAATAAGACAAAGAAGTCATTGTAAGAACAGTAACAAAACCATGGGAACACTTAGTTTTTCCAGCTGAACTATCGGGTCTTGTTTCTTGATTTCAGCATTGCCTCTTCTGCCTAACTTTGCTAGCCGTGTAACGGCATGACTTAAACAGAGAGACACCACGTGTCAGTGTATTCTGTAGCTTGAGAACTGTCAGACTCTCACAAGGATGCAAGCTTTTCCTTGCAGGAAAACAAGGAACAGCAAGAAACAAGTTCCAGATATTCCAGTCCTGAAGTTCTATTCCACCACTCAGAAAAGAATGATTTGTTGAGAAAATTTTGGTATGACAGCATACGTTATAATTCCTCCTAAAATGTAAAGTGTGTCAGAAAAAGTGAGATGCTGATGAAACTCCCTGAGTGGAGATAGGAACAAGCTGATATATGTGACCCTATCAACTTATCTTAAAAGCTGATGTGCCATTTCTTTTCACATTTTGCCACAGACCAGATGTGCTTTGATATACAACATGTTTGAAGAGCTAATTAATATTTAAAAGTGTCATTCTGGCATAATCTGTATAAACATACATTTTGAATACACAACATCCTGTCAAATATAATTAAAAAAAAAAAAGAAAAAAATAAAAAATCCTGCTACCTGGCTTATGCTTGCTTGCTATGAAGGCTATGAAGGCCTATATGGCTGAACATGAAGCAAATACTTCTGGCTTTACTGAAAAAACCTCAATTTTTTTCTGTCATTTTTACTATTTCATCCTTCAGAAAATTAGATGAACGTTCAAGCATTTGATTACAGTGAAACAAAATATTTCCAATGGACAGCCTTTGAAGAAATATCAATTACATCTATTTTCTTTATAATAGTAAATTTATCCTTCAAAGTCAGAAGTCATGCATAAAAACACAGAGTAGCTTCAAAGTTTTAATCTACATATAATTTTAAATATTAAACAAACTGTCTCACACTAAAGAATAAGAATGTAGTAATAATTTAATTTGTAGAAAAGAAAAAATCTATTATCAGTTTTCAAATATTTAATATTTATAAAATTATATTTTGAGTAAAAAAAAAAAAAAAGAAATTTATAAATGAGGAATTTATAAATTTATAACCTCAGTGGAACTATTTTCTTAAAAGGTGTTTTTCAGAAGTGTTCCACCTACCCAATTTTTTAATGCTTAATTGGGAATTAATTTAATCTCACTTTATTTTAGTGTTGACATGAAAATTGAGCCATCTGTAATGAAGTGTTTCTAATAGTTCCATTACAGACAAAATGTAAAAACCAGAACCATTCAGCTGCCATACAATTCCAAAACAGTAGCCTTTAATCATAGCTGCAGCTATGATAACAGAAGCACAGGGCATTGAGGAACTAAGCATGATTTTCTCTGAAGATGATATTGTTTTTATCTGAAATTGCAAAAGGCTAGGTGATGCCATAATGCTCAGTGGTTGGTTGCCATTCTATCTTTACCAGTTCTTTGAGTTTTAACAGCTCACTGAGTGGAAGAATGTGGATGTTCAATAACATCCTAACTTTCACAGCCAGCATCGTCAGGAGCTTTTATGCAACACTGGATATAGTACAGTTGCAATCAAAGAAGATCAACCATAACATTTCCTTTTCAATTAATTAGGTAACCTTGAATATGATACGCCATTTACTTCTTTGTATCTCATCTCAGACAGTTACATCCAAAATTTCAGAATCCATAATAAATATTTATGTACCTATATATGTAACCGTAATCACAAAAAATTTTGTGAGAAGTAGCTAAATTGAAAAAATATTTGGTTTTCTAAAAAGTACCGATTAGTAATAATAGTAAATTACAAAATCTGAAAGTTAAGGGCCTAGTATCATTTAATTAAATTGGGATAGTTTCTGGAGCTGCACATGTGAAAAACATACTCTGTAATGAACAGATCTATGGTGTGGGAAATCAGAGGTGGTCTGACTATTTGAATCATAAATTCATCTCTCTTATTCAGTTCACGGACACTGGCATTAGAGCTGAATAACTTTGTAAGCTAAATATTTTCTATAAAAGATCATACAAAAAGTAGTGAGTATGGTAAACAGGAAATAAATAAATCCAAGTTAATAGTGAAAAGAATCTTAACAACTTATCCTAATAATAAACCCATATTTTACTAGAGTATTTAATGGTACAGTAATAATACATAGCACATTTTACAAAAATACTAACTGGTCAATAGTGACGTATGCTATATCTTAAAGGAGAAAAACTAAGGTTACAAGTAATTTGCTCCATATCACATATTATGTAGGAATTTTAGATATCTGTTTCCAAATAATGTGCTAAAACTTTGTCTTTCTCTTTAGAAATTAAATAGGTGAGATGAATCATTCTCTAACTTGCTTATTAATGTCTGCAGATTACAAAATAATCTAGTCTATTTAAAATACAGATATTCTATATTGCAGGCAGTATTTTAGAGTATTAAACTACAATCAATTCTCTCAGGCAGTGAGTCTTATTTAGTCAAAGCTTCCCATTTTATTTTGGTTGGAGTTAGCTGTGCAACCAGATATTCCCTAAGATCTTGAAATCAAACACGTATCCTCCGTGGCATAATTTCAGTACTTTCCAAATCCCTGCTTGAAGTTGTTCAGCTGGTTTATAGTTCTGTAAAGGTACTGAAATCTGTGCTGTTGAGGCTTTTTCCAAATGTGTTTCAAACCCAGTTTTTTTCTAGCCAAAAATACCATATTTAAGCAACTTTGGATGACTTCCATATTTCATGGAAGTAGTGAAAATCAGTTATGTATTGTACACAATGGTCAGCAGCAACATGTTGATTCATTAGGAATCACATAGTATTCCTGAATTTCAGAGATTAATTCAGTTACATTATCATTCATTAAATATTTGATAAAGTTTCTACCACAGACATATCATTATTTATCTAGTCCCAGTTTAAAATATTTATTTTTAGGTTGCAGTAGAGATTCTGCCAATCATGGGGATTTTTTTTGTTTTTACTAATATTATTCATTGTCTTTTAGAACTCAGACTACTTTCGTAAAAATAAGTTTCCTATCGCAGATTACTGATCTCTTGTTCATACGAACTTCATATGCTGCAATTCACATGCTTCTTATTTTTTTCAGTGAGGAAGGAAAGGAAGGGGGACAACTGCTGACATACATGAGCCTAGGGTTGTGGGGTTTTACCTCCTCACTCCCCAATACAGTTGCTGGAAAACTTCCAACAAAAATATTAGGGCAAAATTTTACCCCATGTAAAGAGAAAAAAAACATATCTAATTTTGGTACATTCACACATGTGGACACATCCAGTCTGAATGAGATAGATAGATAGATATATAGATAGATATAGATATATGAGTGAAACGAACAACACCAGCAAACAAAATTCTCTAATGTGATATAAGTCTATTTTCTTACTGACTCCAGGAACTTCAGGTACAAAATGTCTCTGAACTATAAGCAAAGCAAAAAGTTTGAATCACAACTTTTGTAGAAAATACATAATAAATATGTTGACATTCAGTAAACTCTTCTCTCTGAATCTGCTGTTACAGATAAGTAAAGCATAGCATTAGATCATGAACTATTTCAAGATCAGTCTTTCAAAGGAAATCACCTATGTTTATTAAGGACATTGACTCTGTTCTCAAAATGTGGTTTGCCCAACCACATTATGGTTTAAGTAGTTTTGCCATTGAGAAATAACTGTTTTTTCTGTAGTAAACAGTTACATATTGCTGAAATGTTATGTTGAGAAGTTTATACCTTTTATCTTTGATGCACTAGCATTTCTAAAAAACATGAACTCTGTTTATTGTATGAAATTTCTAAAGATGTTCCCTGTGGAACTCACATTGTACATAAACATAAGATGCTGTATCATAAAACAGGAGAATTTTTGCCTTATTCATATTCACCTCATATTGCTGGGGGAAATCCTTACTTGCAGTGAAGTAAATGGGAATGTTGCCTTCCACTCCTCAAATTTGTCTCCTCTTATCTTCAAGAGTCTCAGAAGATTCTTGTGGCTTTTTCTCAGATTCCTACTTTACTTATTGCTTACTGTCCTTCCTTCACAAATTGCCCTTCAAGCAGAAATAAGGCAGTGTATCTGCAAACTCATTTTGTGTTTCTATTAAGGACCAGACCACAAAGGCACCTGGTAATGTCGCTGCTTGTCTGTATCACATGTAACTTGGAAAGTTCCTGCCCTCAGTAACTTACAGCCCTTAGCCAGCATTTGAGTTAAAACCTTTTCTTTGATTTTATGGCTAAATTGCTCCTCTGGGGAAAGAACTGGCTCGCTCTCTTCTGATTAAAAGTAGGTGGAAGAGCATTTTCATTTTTTATGTCATCATTCTGAGAATGCACCGTCTGAGCCACTGTGGCCATATTATATTGTAGACATTTCTGTAATAGTACCTTGTACAATCCATGGGCCAAAACAGGTATTGCTAAAGTCCAATTCATTCTTCAGTAGATCTCTAAACTGGGTCACAAGAGTTAAGGAATCTGTATCAGACTCCATGAGGTAAAGATGAGGAATAGTGGTACACACCAAATAGTAGCGTAGGGATGTGGTTTGCTCAGCCCCTCTTACTTTAGAGCTTCTGTAGCAGTCACTTGCAGATATGTATCTTACTCTGAAGCAAAGTTTTATGTATGCTCGTATAAGTATGAAGAGCATCCTTAGATTATCTGGAATGCGTCACATGTACTAACATGACATGATTACCTATCACTTTATCAAGAGACGTGCGATAGGCAGCCACATGGCAGAGCTCAGCCAGAGCTCAATTCTCTTTTGTATCCTTACATTGCCAATACTGCTGTAGCTTAATATAACATGAAGTCAAGTTTCATATTAAATTTTAGTCAAGCTGTTGGCTTCTAATTTCATGTTATAAAAAATCCTGGGATAGTTCAGATGAAGATCCTGGAGAGGTCAGACCTGACAATTTACTCTATGTATCTGGTAACTTGGAGAAAGCCTGTGAGTGACAGGAGCTGATTGGACTCTTAACACTGAAAAGGAAAAGAAAATCATCTGTGTTCCTCTGTCACCAGACATGTGATGTATGTCTGGCTTTAGTAGTCGATACTGTGAAGCTTAATTGCGAATGGATTATTACAGAAGACATAAGGAACACATGTTGAATGGTATAGGTTATGAACTTCAAAGAACATGAACCACTTCATACTCTTCCATTACAGATGAGATTACTTCTGTTGTAAAGGAAAGAGCAAATCTTTTTAATTTCTTGCAGCCCATGAATTCTAATTGCATTATTAATATTTGCCCTATTTCTCTTAGGGCAAGTACTCTCAATAAGCATTTGAGTTGCTATAATAAAATCCCTATTAAAAGAAATATGAAGGAATGAACAAACTGACTTAGATGAAATGCATGCTGAAAGAAGATGCTGCATAAAATATATGCTTGTTATCCTTTCTCCTATTATGTGTTCTACTAAATTTTGCAATTTCAATAACCCAGCATGTTATGAGTAAATCCTCTGCTCCAGTGTACTATTCTACTATATAAATAAGAAAACTTGAATTTGTTGTCTAAATATTGTGAACCAGATCTCTGACTGTTATAAAGGAATCAATGAGAGTAAATTTTTAAATAGATGTATATTAAAAACAAACACAAATTTTGCAAGATGAGTTGTTTCTAAATTCTATCCATTACTGATTTATTTTCACTCTAATTTTCATTGCCAGTTTTCCCTTCTGATACCTCCATAATGTTCAGTAATTTTGTAGTAATCTCCCCCAAGAAACATTAGACTTTCAGTTCTAAATTCTACAACATACTTCTTGATTCAGTTTGTCTGCTCATCCTCCTCTCAGGTCATCTCAGGTCACTACTGCTCACCTCAGCAGCTGACCTACCCTCACTGTGAGCTACCACAAAAGCCTTACCCACCTTACTGGCTATGCTTCTATTGTTAGATGAAACATGAACATATGCAGTCCATTTCCTAACTCTGAAGCCAAATAAATGGCCTAACTGGGCCATGTCCACACTATATTGCCTGTCCCATGTGTCTCTCTCAGATTTATTATATAATCAGAACTTTCTGTATGTTTTTGTTGTTAAAATGGACAGAAATATTTTGAGGGCTGTGCTATGGACACAGCTTCCCACAGTATGAACCTGAGGATATGGGTGAATGCTTGTAGGGACATTTCAAGGTGCAGAGTCCACAGGCCTCGAATGAGTAGGCCGCACCTCAGCCAGGATCTAAACTTGCTTCTGTTCTTCACTGCTCACACTGCCTGAGGGAGGCCCAGCACTGAGCCTCCCCGAACTGTGCCTCAGAGGGGTGCCTAAGAGTACAGGAATTGCCTGCTTCACAGGCCTCTTTTAGAAACACAGATATACTTCCTGAATCCATACAATTTCAGAGATTATATCTGTGTTCAGAGAGAATAACCTGAGGTCCTCTCTTGTAAGTCATTCCAGGATTTTTCCCATCAGATACACCAGTTGGAGGGAGGAAGGGATATAGTTCCCACATTCACATTTTCAATATAGATAATACTTTATCGAAGTTTATAAACCTAAGATGTTCTATGTTTTATTTCTACTCAACCATTCATATTCTCCTGGAATTATATTTTTATTTATATATTAATCTCACAGCGAGTTTTATTAACTTAAAAAACTAAGGGTTGCCATATGCCTTCATAAACAGAACCACTCACATTTTTATTTGTTTTTATTACTTTGCTGCATCACGACAGAGCAGATTATTTTTGAAAGATAGTTCCATACTGTCGAAGAAGCTCCAGAGAAGAACATATATAGTTTAAAAACTTAAGTCCATTTCATGATGAGTTATTCTTTGAATAAAGATTGATTATATAGGGCTAACTAAAAAGACCACAAACTAGAAAACGCTGGGACTCTTTTATTAACCTTTTAAATATTTTTTTTTAAAGAGTGTAACCAGAAAAAGATGCATGTATTATAGTAATAAGCATATTGAAAATTATAGTAACAAGCATACTGAATTATCTTTCCTTTACCTGTTTCCATCTCTGTTGCTGTACATTTTTATTTGCAACATATTAAAGATTGACTTCAAGTTCTGTATATTCTGGAAGTTACAGAAAGTTGCTTGATACATATGAAGATAGATAAAAGTATATGCTTGAAATGTATATTTCTAGCAACTAGATTAGATTGTCAATGATCTCATCTGCATATAACTATTTACTCAGAACTCAGCAATTCATAAAACAAAACACAGCTTCAGTGGTGTTTGGATTGATAAATATTCTACATTCTTTCTAGCTGGTAACTTGTTATAAATATAAACTATTCATGCCATTTAGCATTCTGAATTGCAAATTTAAATTTCTTTTCCAGTACATACAATTATATTTTCTTTATTATTTTTTGTTGGTTGCACAACATAATTTTGGTTAATAACAGCAATGTAATTCAAACTTGAATGAGGAAGATATTATATGCTTTACTATCATTCCTCATAATACCTTATTGTTTACATCTTAAAACAATCAGTGAAGAGTTATGGGGATTTTTAATTTTTTAAAGTAATCATAAAATTAGAGTACAGAAATGAGAATGTTTAAAGCTCAGGGATAATTATATTTGTTACGCTGGTTGCATTGTTATAGAAATGCCATGAAAAATCACAAGAAATATGGTTTTAAATATTCTCAATACACATGAATTAAACAGAAGCAAGACAATTTAACAGACTATTCAGCAAAACATTGTTGCAAAAAAAAGAATATTTACATCATACCATTATCACAGAGAACAGACTATACAACAGACGCTGAAAACTTTAGTGTTGCTAGTTAAAGAAAATATAAGAATTAGTGTACCAAATCTTCTACAATTAAGATAAATTAATTTAAAAATCAGTGATAAAAACTAATGTAATGAACTTGAAATGTAGTGGAAAATAGCTTTTTCTAACTAAAGATTTTGTAAATTAATGTTTTCTGAAAATATAACAAAAATGTTCAGGGAGTTTAAAGATGTATATGTAACACTAGACAAAATGTTGATCTTCGTTTTAAAAGAAAAATTACCAATTTTCGATTTCTGAAATGAAGTTTTAGGCTATTGGGAGTTAATGAAAATACCAATAATTCTAAAGTTGTGTATGAAAAAAAAGCAGCATTTTTTATTGAGCTTCTGGAAGTGATGTCAAAAACAATGAAGTATAGATACAGTAAATGAGTGCTAATAACAAACACTTATGATATTCTCACATTTTATCTTTACAGATGCAGGAATTCAGAATTCTCTAGGTATATCCCAAGTTCTCAAAAATCATAGGTTTATTTTCAGTGGTAGTTTAAATAGTTGGCCCCTCCTCTGATCTGCTTACTTGGGTGACCTGAAAATGCTGTTTGTGCAACTGTATAGAAAAGAAGTTCTTTAGCACGATTTTCTTTTCAGCTGAGTCAGCTGGTCAATTGTGATCTTTGCCTAGCTGCACAAATGCCCCTGCTGGCACAGAACTGATGCAGAAGCACAAGAGGTCGGTGGGGTGGGACTGAGATTCAAAGGATAAAAGAGACACCAAAACAAAATTATGAGCCACAGCTGGAATAATCTGAAATCCTCATCAATGTTATAAGAAATTAGGGTTGTTAATTAAGGTATCTAAGTTAGATATATACAGACATGTAGTGTCACTTTTCCTACCCTTTCCTTCCCAAAGTATACATTTAGGGTAGGTAAATTGGATAAAAGTCAAGATGTAAATAATCTAAAGTCTCGCTGCTTGTATGAACTAAGAATTTTACTTCTAAGAAGCACTCCAGAGAAATCAAAGTAATGTTTTCAGGTATATCTACTATCAAGAATAATAATAATAATAAAGAAAAGATGTTTCTTATTATTTAATACCATAAAAGAAGCTGTGCCTATTTTCCCTCTCTTTTTCAGCCTAATGATGGAGTTGTTCTTATGGTTTCTTTCCAGAAAGTAGCAAAAAAGAACACAGTAGCATTTTCCTGCGTTTACTGCAGTGTTGCTGGAAGAACTAACCATGACCCTTCTATTTTAGACCCACATCTTACATTTCCACTATGAAAGTCTGTGCTTTGCAAGAAGATCCTCTCTTACAGACACCTTTTCCTACATGATATTATAAGTTTCCAGTAAGAAGTTCTACAGACTGAGATGAAGGGTAGCAAGGTGCAAAAGCAACGACATGCTCCTTCCAAACGTCATAGATTTCGGTCAGTTTGCATTTGGGTATTGGGAAGTTATTTGTACTCAAGCTGCACCATGCTCTGTGTGGAGAATTAGCTTTGCACCTACATACATATTAACAGTACACTACCAGGAAACTCCTACTACTGTGTTGAAATTTACTGGTGAGGGACTCAACAAGTTTTAAGGGTTTAACTTTTCAAACAGATCTGATCTGGATGGGTTGACAAACAGAATTTGCTGATAATCAACACATGAGCAGTTCCAAATTGTGGAGATTCTTCAAAGACATCTTTAAGGAATAAATGAGGGAAACAAAAATTATTTCATTTTTTCACTGTCTCGGAAATGACTGACATGTTTCTTTTTCCTTCCAATTGCCACACAGAGAAAAATAAATCTTAATCAGAGAAATAAAATATTTAGCAAAGCTATAAGCAGGTAAGAGCAATGATTTATAATGGCAATTACTACATAATCTTGATTACCTACAATTGGCCAAAGTGAAAATTATGGAGATTTGTAAATAATTGAGGTTAATAAACTGTCTTACTCCTCTTCCCCCAACATGTTCTGAATTAAGAGTATACATTAGAAGCAACAAATTTGTAACAAAATCTACAAACACGAATCCCAATTTGTTTGTATAGGACAGATTTTTCATTTTGAGTAACATCTTCCTCTGCAAATCCTTAAAATTATTCCCATGGGATTATGGTGGATTAAGTGCCTGTTCAGGGTAAAGCTGGCAGAATTAGATCCTATGAGACTTCCTATACTATGTTGTGATCCCTGAAGAGAAGGAGTATGAATTACACTACTAAAATTATTAAAGCTAAACAGGATTTATCATTTAATATACACTTTAAGAAACTTTCCTATATTGGCACAGGGACAGACAAGCTAAGAACTATGTATTTTTCTCAAGTCTAATTCATACTTTCAACTTGATCCTTTTGAAATGTAATGATTTTTAATTTTATTTTTAAATCCAAGAAAGCATAATTATTTTAATTACTTGAATATATTAAAATTACTAGCTCATACAATAAACCCATTTATAGACAGGTTGGGTTGTTGGATTGCTTGGTTTTTTGGGGCTTTTCTTTGGAAGGGGGGGGCATGAGTTGTTTTTGGAATCACAAGAGGGGAAGATGGAAGACTGTAAAACCATGGACCATGTGATGGGAAAAAGAGAAACTAGAAAATTGTACTGTGATTTATTTCATGAAAATAAAATATAATCCCTCATCGTACACTGAAAATGAGACATTTGAGACACTGAACAAAATGAAATTGCTTAATACGTAACATAAAAAGAGAAATAACAAATGAAATAACTTGATGCCCCATCCACTACAAATATTTGCAGTGTTCAATAGTTTTAATTTCATTCCATCTTATCTGCTTCTACAATACATAGTTTCTTACTGAAATGTTACACTATTCAAAAGCTATTCAAAATGTTTTCTGTAAGATTTTTTTAGGAGAACAAGTACAAATTGTCTGTGGTCTTTCTTTCCTTCATATTTCTTCATGATTATAGTTAAAAGACAGAAAAAAAATGTAGCTTGCAACCTCAGATATCTGCAAAAATCACCTCTATGAACATACGTGACCTAAAATCCCCTTAGTCATGTCTTCTCTTCCTTTATGTTACTGCTTTTCTTTTGCTTTGTTTTGTGGTATTTGTTGTCGTTGTTTAAATTATATTAGTGGTCTTCACTCTGTTATGGTTTTTGTCTCTGGTTACATCTGATATAATATATATATATAAAAAATGTATAATGTATAACATACTAAACTTATTTAAATATGAGATGGTGTTGAAGGGTGGAATATTTGGAACCACTGTACGTTCGAGGGCATTATTTACTGAGTTCAGTAGTGTTACTGAAGAAGTGGAATCTGTGCCTGTGAGGTGAGAAAACACTGGCATGTTTAAGGGCATATGCTTCTCCAGTAAATAAAATGACAATGAAGAGGCACAAAGATGCCTAACTAGGAAAAAGATAATGTCAAATCACTTCTGCTTTTAATTCAATTTCCTTTATGCACCTTGGCCCAGTTCTGTTTTCAAAAAAATCACAATAATTATACCTAACTGAAGGAGATTTGTATGAAAAAGATATAAAACATGATATATGAAATAATTTCCTACTGCACAGAAGAAAGTGTTCAGAAAAATTCAAAGAAAAATTCAAGAGTTAATGTATTATCCAGCTAGCAATATAGGTAAAATATTGCCTATAATCACAATTGTATGCTTCCTGGTATGTGTTCAGAATCAGTGTTACTGCCTGGAAATCAGTTGTTATATAAACAGACTCTTGACTATGCAATTTCCTCATCTGCTTGGACAAACTGGGTTCTCAACTATACAGTTTGGGTTTTTTTTTTTTAATGCAAACTGTATTTTCAGACCTGCTTGATTTTCTGACCTTCTTTAGAGACTTAGTCCTTTCTTTTTACAGCCTCTGCATTTATTGATTTTATTATCACTGCTCATTATTTATATTCTTTCTCTAGGTCTCTGTTTCAAGTTTTCATTTTTTCTTTGCTTATTTTCTCTTTCTTGTTTATTTTTGCATCTCCTTTCTAAGCTCTCTGCCATTCCCATGTAGCTTCTACTGATTGGGCTTCCTACTTTCCGTTAAGCATTACTTGAGGCGAGTGGGATATCATGTGGCTATGACACGTTTCAGAGGTACTAGCCAGATGCCAGGCTATGAGAGTTCTTTCCTCAGGCTGTCTTGTTCTCAGGACTTACTTGACTTGCTCTTGCATCTTCAAGGCATGTGACTCTCTCATTCTCCCCTGAGATCTACTTCCTCTCAAAAGCCTATTCTTCTCCAAAATCTGCCCTTCTCAAACCTGCCCAATAGACAATACTGATATTTTTTCACTTCAGTTTCCCAGTATAGAGCTGCTCAAATGGAATAGACACAGAGGCAAAATCTTGGTTCAAGCTTCTACTCAAGGAAACTATAAGGAAGGATAGGCTGGATCAAAGACCTGCTAGAAGGATTTTTGAAAGCCATACAGGGCTGAGAAACTGTGATCACAATGTCATCAACCAGTTCTTTGTGTTTGGGGGTTTGTTTGTTTGGTTGGTTTTGGTTTTTTGGTTTGTTGGTTTGTTTTTGGTTTTGGTGGGTTTTTTTCCTGAGGTTAATTAAACCATTTCTGAGGCAGCAATACAAAGAAGAAGAGCTGATAGTTATTTTACTGACATATATGAGTTTCCCCAGAAAAAAAAAAGAGAAGTTACTCCATCTGCAACCTATTATTTTGTTTTTTCTTTTGAAATTAAGTTAAACCATACCTAAAATATTTTTACATAGGTTAATAAACTACAAAGAAGTGCAAAGTGGCCTAAGTTGTGCTTTAACATATTAATATTACAGTAATAAAATTAAAATCCTGGCCAGGGGAAGGATAAGTAAAGGCAAAATTTATATTTTGAGAAATTGGGGAGAAAAGTCGATTTTAAAACCTGTGAGAAGTCACTAAGTAGATGTGAATTGCCGGTATCTTCTATGTACCTTTTCCACACACCTATGTCATTGTTTCACTCTGATCATTGGTGTCCCTTGGACTGTACTTTGAAATATGTAGAGCGAAACAGTAAGGAAGTATTGCTGAGAGAAATGTTTTGTACCAGTCCTGCGGTTGTTCATATATACCACAACAAGCTCAGATCATCTGACAGCAATGAGGTTTCCCAGACCCAGTACTTTTAGGAACAGACATACAGAAAGATTAAAGGATATTAGATTTGGTTTTACTTCCAAGACTGATTAATGGGATATCCAAAATCTCCCACCCAGCATCAAACAGATTTTCATCTTTATGGCTCATTTCCCCATGTCTTGTTTTTCTTCTCCCAATCAAACACCTTACTGATGACACAATTCCTTCCAGAACTATTCCTGTTTTCTTTTTTCTTTTCTTTATAATTTTAGTTTTATTTGCCTTTACAGTATCTATTTTGAATCAGTACATATTGATTAATATAATAACATGCCTTTCAGAAAACAGAAGAAAATCAGAAAAATATGTGTGAGAGAAAAGCAGTCAGTGTAGTTAGGACAAAACTAGAGTTGGAAAGAACTGGCAATGTATAATTAACATGTACCACATTCTACAATCCAAACAGGTTATTAATTCTGTAACTTAATAAAGTAATTAATAGAATTCTAAAGTACTAAGCATGGGTAATGATGGGATAGGCTAGCCTCTCGTAATTAAGTATTAAGAATATAAATCACCACCTCTCTATTATGTGGCTTTACCCTTGTCCAAATAAAAAGATCGGTCAAGTTTTGGTAATATGTCATCCAGGATAATATAAAAGCACATCTCATGTTAAAATAGCTTTTCCTACCATGACAACATGCCTTAAGTTAGCCAAGTTACCATCTCTAAAGAGATTTTTTCTAATGTCCCATAAAGGCAAGAACTACAAACATACATGTTGTGGTATTCTGACAAAGCAAGCAGATGTAAAGACTTCTAAGAAATCTCGTTATATAGGAAAATTTACTTAGGATCAAAACATACAAGAAGGTTAATGATTGGGAGACATAATTATCAGGAAACAACGTGAGGAATGTCATCATTTAAGCAAAGGTGTTGCTGCAGTTTGCAAGAGCATTAGGTTCACAGCCTTGGCCCACAGTCTGCTACCTTTATAAATGTCTTAGGAATTCCTTTAAAGAATTTTCATCATGAACAACATTATAATGAAATTGTTCACACTGCTTTAGTTAATGTTGCATCAGCAGTTTTATGGTAATCCTTGGTTTCACGGGTTCATAAATCTACGGAAAAAGTGTTTCAGTCTGAAGCTTGGCATACCAATGAGTAATCATGGAAACAGTAATTCAAATATCAAGAAAAATGTGTTCATAATTTTCAAGTTTTGAAAGGAAAGGATAAGTATGGCAGTCCAAAAATTATTTTACTCTTAAAAAAAACCACAAAAAAACCCCATGTTCCTTTTTATGGTTGTCCTGGTTTTTAATGAAAATAAGTTAATGATGACAGACTGACAGTATTTCAAAATGTCAGAAGTATTCTAAGGTATCCATAGTCCTTTACATATGTCCCCTGGTTTGTAACAGCAAATATTCTGCACTGATTCTTAGGCTATTAATAAACGCCCCTGTGTACAAAGGGTATTTTGTCAAGGTTGACCATAACAAGTTTAAGTCTCTGTTGTATCTTTTGTTCAATTATCCATAAAATAAGATGAATAACACCAAGTAAAGGCAGAGATAAAGATGTAATGATTTATAGAAGAGATAATGGCTCTTCAAAATTAATACTATCATTTTGCCATAATGTTCCTCACAGAGCTGCTAAAGCTTCATCATATAAAAACTGTACCATATACCAAAACACAGATGAGAACTCAACATAAATAAAGTCAATAATGGCCTCGAACACTCACTGAATCCGAGGAGTGGATGCCTTTACTGCACTAGAAGGCTTCCATTGGGCAGGGGATGAAGATAAATGGTCTGGTCTTATTCCATACTGCCTGACAACTATTAAGGGACCTCTTCTGAGGCAAAGAACACAATATGCCAAAGCAAAATGCACAGTAGCTTCTCTGTTGTGAGTAGCACTGGAGAGCTTCTTTCAGAGTGATGCACCTCTGTCCTCCTCTTAATGTGAAAGCCTCATGAGTGTGTGGCTTTTATTTAAGCATTTTCTACCACAGACCTGTGTCTGCTGTAGGACTTCAGATGAACTCCAACATTTTTTTGCCCACAGTTCGAAGTCCTGTATTCCCTATGGAGGACACTCACTTCTGTTGAGATGCCATATCAGAATACACTAGTCATTGCACCCTCAGTTAGTTTTACATTGAACTATCCCCAAAGAAATAAGGGGTTTCACAGTTATCAACTGCCTCCCAATGGTTTATTTATTCATTGTGTAAGAGCAAAGAATATTTTAAGCACCTCACAAATGTTGAAGAAGAGATACTGTTTAGAGTAATTTTTAATTTCAGGCTACTTAGTAAGTTTCTAATTGAAGTATTACATTAAAGTAACTGTTCAAAATCACCCAGAATAATGGCCACAAGACGTTCTTTCTGCTTGCAATACAGGAAAAAAAAAAAAAAAAGTGTAAAATAACAAGTTTAAGAGGACACTGACAGGATAAATGTAATATTTTTAAAGTGATTGTCATTTGCTCTGCTGCTAATAACATTAGATTTATAAGACTGAGAAAGGAAAAGGTAATTTAATTTTCACCATTTGTGTTGTCCACTGGCAAACATCAGTCTCTACCTGCCTCTGATAGTACGTGAATCAGCTCATAACCAACTCTACCAAAAGAAACAAAGAAAAATCGCATTAAAAAATAAAATCTAATGACACAATTTATAAGTGATAGGAGAGAGGAAGTTTTCTAAAGCATTGAGCTTTGGAGCAAGCATATTGAGTATAGGGCATGTATCCACAAAAAACTAGCAGACTTATGTATTTAGCAATAACAAAATAAGGCAAATTGACAAATTTGCCTTCTCAGCAGAGATACAACAGTAAAAGAACTGCTACAGCAACAGAACTCCTCCTTTTTCCCCCAGAAGCTGGAAGTCTCCAGACAGTTTAGAAATCCTGAATTAATGATTACTAATTCACCCTAGACTATCTTCTCTGGTTACAACAAATGCATTTGGGGCTGAAAGAAATCATGTTGCTATGTGGTTACTTATCATTATTAGTGTTATAGAATGTAGATTATACTAACTTAATAGAAAATAGTTCAGTTTGTTGTTCAGTGCTTCAATGAACAACATTGTAGAAGTAACTCTTCAGGGTTACTACTAAAATCTATTCTAGCAACCAGTAAATGTGTATGGCACCTCAGATTATCGTCCAGAAGTGTCAAGCTACTATAACATTAAATATTCCTTTCTCCACTGAAGAGTTAAGGCAGTCATTACAAGTAGCAGGAAAGATGACAACATGACGAGACAGTTGTGAGAGCTCTTGGCAGCAGGTGCACTTGGCTACAAAATGGAAATAATGAATATAGAAAGACTAATGCTGCCAGTGCAGCACGAGTACGTAAGCAAGGCATAGATACATCAAAGTTGTTTACAAACTCATTGCAAAGTGTAGCTGTCTCCAGCCAAAACCAGAGGCTACAACAACCAAGCAAATCCTTATATAAGAATACAGAAGACAAGCACTGCACTAAGCAAGTGACAAGCTAAAAGTCTTGTGGTCCATGTAGTTTTTTGACTTTTCTACAGAACACTAAAGCTTTGTAGAAATAAATGCAGCAATAAATTATAGTAATAAATTTATCTACTATGTTTAGTTGAACAGACCCTTAGATTAATATACTTAAAGTGTGATAAGATTTTATGAAATTTATTAAATGTTATCAGACTTCTCCTTACAATAATATACAGAATATTGGGGAGCTATAAAAACTTTTGAGAATTGCAAGACAGGTGGAAGCACTTCAACAAATCCAAAGAGTTTCATGAAGAAACACTGAAGTTCCAAAGGAAAGAAATATATATTTGAGTTGATAAGCTTTTTTTTTTTTACAGGGGACAAGAAGCTATTCATGACAAAGAAAGAAGATTCCAAGATTAATTGGTGGCTAGAGTTAAAAATGAGAGTGTTCACTTCACAATACACAGAAAAGCCATAATCACCTTCCACATGTTCACCACACAAAAACTAGTAGCTTCCTGTGGTTACAGGTTACTGAAGCTGTTGTCACCCATAGCAATACTATGGACTTACTCAGAAGGGATGAGGGCCTTCATGCCTTTATTAATTTGGTAGGATTATTGAAAAATTCTGTGACCAGCTCCAAGGAGGTAGGGTTGGAGGACTTCTCTTCAGTGCTTGGGTGTTAAAGAGTACCTAAGTTAACAGTTCACTTGAAAACAGAACACTCAAGGAAGGTGCCAAGACTTGGAATAATATGCTTAGAACAACAGTTCATGAAAGAGTAAGTTTCGGCCATCCAGGAAAAGACACTGTAGCAAACCTTCAGAAATACAATAAAAACAAACTTCTATCAAAAACTTCCACTCTTGATTCTAAACCCAGAGTCCAATTGCTGGGTACAGAGCAACAGCTAAAGAAATATTACAGTGTAAATGATACTTATAAATGGTCTTTGTCTTTAAATAGAGATTTCAATAGGAAATAATTTTCTAAATAGAAAAACATATTATTGATGCTTTGCAAAACTTAATATAAAAATTTTTCAAGACTCTAGAAGTTCATCATGTCTATGTAACTAGAGGCTCTTTTTTCACTACAGGCTCTTTTTGCATCCAACAAAAGTAAGTTAAAACTACATAAAAGTAAATGTAAAATACATGAAAGTAAATTAAATCCTATGGAAAAATAAACATATTTTATAAGATCATTTCTTTCATAGTTCAATTAATTCATGTTAGTCACAGAAGGCATGTTTCTCTTCACCGTCTCCATTGGGCATCTTAACTTGTAAGTACAAGACAGATGTTTTCTTTGAGGAACTGTTTTAGATAGTAAATAGTCTGCAGGTAATTGACACGTTAAGTCTGTAGAAGCTCCTCAGAGCTAGAAAACATTCTTCTACATATGTAATATTAATGTCTAAGTTTATCCTTGCAAAGAAGCAAATGCTGTTTCCTGTTTAAGTTAGAAATCTCTTTATCAATCAATTATGCGAGCACTTCAAGTTCTGAGCATGGACTAGCATTGTCCAGGATAAGTAATGGAACAGACTGGATTTGATTTATTAGGTTCTCTTAATATTCCGACAGAATGTATGCATCTTTAGACTGTGAAACAAGTAATGAAAAATTATATTGAAAGTATGAACAAAATAACATGCAGTAACTACTATACTACATGAAACAGTCTCAAGCTATTAATAGTTTTCCATCTGTTTACTACTGAATGTCCTAGAAATTCAGCTGTCCGTTGTTACTAAGAAAATTTACATAAACAGTAAGTTCTCAAAGGACTTCTCAAATGTTAGTAATAACTTGGAAAGCGTGCCCTCTGTCATCGTTTAGTAAAATAAATACAAACATACTAGTTCTTTAAAAAAGAAAGACTGAAAGGAAATGTGCATACTTAAGTAATGCAATGCATGCAAGGTATTAGATTCATTATTTTTAAAACACAAAAATTGTCTTTGATCAGAAAGCATAGGTTATTATTAGCTGTATTGTCTTCACTGATACAGTAAACAGTGCAGTAAGATCTGGCAGTTTTCACCTACATAAACTCCTTTGACAAAAATCAAAACCAGTCATGTGTATCACTAACCTCATCATACATATAAAAATCCCAATCTCCAAACCTATTTTCTAAAAAATGTATTTCTATGTTACGTATCTATATTCTGAGTTTACCAGTAAAGCTTAACCTTTTTACCGGTTGAACTTTTATTAGATTGCTTTGGTTCATCAGAAATAAAGACATGTTATTTCCAGTGCCTTCTATTATTTTGTTAAATGGTTCCTGTTAATTCATAAAAATGTTTTAGAAGTATATCAGATTCCTTTCCTGAAAATTGAATAATATTTAGACATATAGTTATCTGAGAGGATGTAGACTGTAAGAATCCTAATTTCCATGAAGAAAACAAAAAACCCTGGTATTTAGGAATCAAGAAAATTTTAGTTGAATTCCCTAAATTGTTTTTTGAAAATCAGGTTTATACTTACGGCTGGATTTTCATGTGAATATATTCAGATATCTTTTAGCTTTAGTATTTACTAAGCTATATGGTAGCCAGAAATTTCTACTCTGGGAAGGATTTATTTTTCTTTTATTCAGAAATATCTCTTTTATATGAAAAGTACATTTTCAAATATATTCAGATTATTTTGGGTTTTTGCAAGTTAATGGTGCTTTAAGAGCTTTGTAAAAACTTTTTAAAAACTAACCAGTTTTGTCAAAAACAAGGATTTAGAAAAGAAACCTGACAGATATTAAGCAGCAAATAGAAAACTATAACAGATTCTGAGAAAATTATTTTACCAGTGATTGAGTAACCTATTCATTTACCCTTTTAAAGGATAAAAAGAAAGAAAATAATTTTGTAAGATAAATACTCTTAAATATTAAATGTAGCATATGAAGTCAAGATCTCCCCTTTCAGACGCCAAAATGCTCGACAGTAAATGCTCCATCTCATGCATATTTAAATTACATGGCTTCATAGCAATCTCAGAAAAATCAGAATTAAGGTAGTTTTTTTAATGGTTGTAAAATGCAGGATACATCAGGGTCCTGAAGTCTACTAAGTCTACAGATCAGCACGCCTCCAAAAAGATAAGCAATCTATTCTTACCAAGCTTTGAATGTGAAAACATGTAATTCTGTAACAGATAGAAGTTTGTCATATATTTTTGTCATATGTCTACTATTACATAATCTTTCCTTCTGCACTGGCACCTGTAGCTAATACACATACTATACACATACACACACTATACTCCAGGCAAAATAGAAACAAATACAAGCAAAATATGATCCTTTCTTCAAAAAGCCTACCAAAAAAAAAAAAAATATTCTTCACCTGTATCCTTAGGTTTCAGAATAAAACATACAATTTATGGTCTTGTCCAAAAGCTAGAGTACCTTTTTGTCACATTTCTATAATGTAATCCACAGCAACTAAAACAGAAGAAAAAAACCCTATAAAGCAAAATATGAAAATTCCCCCATTCATGATTTTATGTTTCTGATAGCTAAACACAAAACACATAAATACTTAAATTTATGTGTATTTATTCAGAATAAAACATACAATTTATGGTCTTGTCCAAAAGCTAGAGTACCTTTTTGTCACATTTCTATAATGTAATCCACAGCAACTAAAACAGAAGAAAAAAACCCTATAAAGCAAAATATGAAAATTCCCCCATTCATGATTTTATGTTTCTGATAGCTAAACACAAAACACATAAATACTTAAATTTATGTGTATTTATAAAGTTTTACATACTTCTTTATATACTTCTTTATATAATATATAATTTATAAGAATCTATTTAATCATTATTTCATTCCCAGTTTTCTTTTGATGCAGTTCTTTTTCTCAATTTAAAAAAAAAGAAAGATTGGGTATATAATGCTTTTCAGTTTATAAGGTATAACAGGACTATTTTGTCTGATTATAATTCTGAAAACTATGTTTCTTTTCAAAAAATTCGAGTTTTTTCATATCCATATGACTTTCACAAATCCTTTCAGATTATCCAGGCTCCAGTAATAATTTCATTCTAAAAATAAGTTTTCATAATTCCTAATATGGTTATCAAAATATGTGGTTTTTTCTCTGGAGTTTGATTACTTTAGAAAATATGATAGTGGCACTTTATAGGCTGTGATATTATTTAGGACTTCAATAGCTTCATTTATTTGAAGAGCTTTCTCTCTGATATGGATAGATAATAAAATTTCTGTAGGGATAATGGCATATAGGAATATACAAAAATAAGATAAACTCAATTCATATTCACCTATGCAAGTACTTACGTTTAGGATATTTCTGCCACCTCTCAAACTGATCTATCTCTCTAATATCCTTTAGGCTTGCTGATGGGCAAAAGGAATTTACCATCATACAAACATGTATTCAACCATACACCTACTAAATGTTAAAGATATTAGTCCAAAATTCTGGTATAGGAAAAAAACTCTTTTAAACTCACTTAATCATTGTTACTAAATACACATTTTTGGAGGCTTTTTTGAAAGCACCATCTTCATATTTTTTAAACTATTTAGCACAATGAGCAGGTCCAAAAATCTTATAACTTTATTTTCTAAAAATTACAGAAATAAAATCCTGCTACTGTAGTTCACTATATGTTTCTTTTAGAGTCTTATAATATAGTTCACCTAATCAAGTAAATCTGAAAGTCAGGGTGCTTTTTATCAGCAGTTCCATCCTTTAGATGTGACTTCTGATTAATCTGTAAGGGCTTACTTCCTTCCTAGGATTCTCTAACTAGCCATGTTTTAGGAAAACAAAAATGGCAAAATGCCAAAAGCATGACAGTCGCCACAAATCCAAAATAAAGCAAATGGGAACTTAAATTCAGGAGAAGCCTTTCAACTGGATTTAAGAATAAGGGTGATTTTGTTAAAAGTAAGCTGAGGCATATGAAAGGAAGTTATCAACAAGGAAAAATAAGAAAAAGTCTGGAAAACAGTGATTTTTTTAAGCATAAGGCAGATTAAGATAGCATAAATTATGTAATATTTTGAAGAATTAGGGGATTCATAGAAATTTAAAGTAGAAAATATGATTTAATACTCTGGGAGTACAAGAGTGGTACTGATTTACTGTACTTGACAGAAAACAAGGTCGTAACAGAGAAGAAAGTACATTTATTTCATTTTTGGTTTGAATGTGTTCATGTGTGCATGCACCTTAGTCTTTGAAGGACCAACATGACTATATTCATGGACACTGGAATTACAGATGAGTTGGTGAGATCCATGAAGTGATTTACTAGCAGCAATAGCTTATACTCTGACTAGAATGTAGTTCACAACATTGAAGTACATTGCCTCGCTTGCACCAGTGCCGTGTCGCACATCCTGTGTTAAATAAATGGACTTTAAAAGCCCCCAAAAATGAAACAATAAATAAAAAAAGGAAAGGCTAAGAGACCTGATAATGCTGGTTGATTAACTTCTGAAAACACTTCCTTATGAAGCAGAGCAGAGAAAGGTTATTGCATTCTCTAGAAAAATGAAAGATTCCTCCTGTAAAGCCAGAATTTTGGGTCTTTGGAACCGTTCATTATTGGCAGCAGATCCATCCTGGAAGATTTCTTCTTGACTTATAAAAGATGACATGCCAGAGGAAGGATTATTCTATAACTAGTCTAAGTTCAAAACAAGTTGTAGTATCTTGTAATTAGGAAGGTCTTAGAGCCTACACTGACAAATACTTGCTGAGACTTAGCGGGGAAGTGATAAAATGTCATAGAATCATAGAATCGTAGAATGGTTTGGGTTGGAAGGGACCTTAAAGACCATCTAGTTCCAACCCCCCTGCCATGGGCAGGGACACCTTCCACTAGACCAGGTTGCTCAAAGCCTCATCCGGCCTGGCCTTGAACACTTCCAGGGATGGGGCATCCACAGCTTCTCTGGGCAACCTGTGCCAGTGCCTCACCACCCTCTCCAGGAAGAATTTCTTCCTGATATTCAATCTAAACCTCCCCACTTTCAATTTAAACCCGTTTCCCCTTGTCCTGTCACTCCAGGCCCTTGTAAAAAGTCCCCCCCAGCTTCCTTGTAGCCCCTTCAGGTACTGGAAGGTGCTATAAGGTCTCCCCGGAGCCTTCTCTTCTCCAGGCTGAACCAGCTCAACTCTCTCAGTCTGTCCCCATAGCAGAGGTGCTCCAGCCCTCGGAACATCTTCACTGCCCTCTTCTGAACTCGCTCCAACCGATCTATATCCTTCTGATGTTGTGGGTTCCACAGCTGGATGCAGTACTCCAGGTGTCAAGCTACTGAAACTCAATTGTAGCTTACACATTTCACTAAGGGAAAAGATGTATTGATTTGGTTAAAAAAAATCTGCCAGTTACTTATGTTAACCTCTTCAGTTCCTGCATTTTCCTGTGTATTTTATTTCAATTATTCACCAAGGAAAGATCAGCTCTTATTTTACAGGCAATGAATGTTAAAATAACACTTGTGCAAGTGAAGATTTGAAAATCTCTCCAGATCTACTCATAAAATATAAAAATAATTCTAAAATATATTATTCAAGATAGTATTCCTTTAATTATGTAGGTTAGATAGGTACATACAATACTGCATTTAACGGATTTGGTTGGGTTTGGGTTTGAGTAGGAAACCCACTGGCAAGATCAGTCATTTCACTGAAATAAAAAATAGTGTGGCCTTAGTATTTCCTCATATCTATTTTTACCCATTCTAATATTTAATGATCTCGTCTGAATGTCATGTATTTTCTAACCATCTTTCTGCTATGTGACAGTTTAAAGCCATATAGGTATCTTCTGTTTGGAAGTTAGACTGTATGCTAGGCTTTTTAGGGTCTGTGAAGAGGTGATGGATAGCATGCCTTAGTATACTTCAGGTATTTTTATTTTAAGCACTGCATACATACACTAGTGATAAGTATAATTTTATCTTCAACTGAGAGGACTGCACTAACTACATACTTCCATCTGAAAGTTCTCTGTAATGACAACCCACAGCAAAATTACAAACCATAGTCACTCCTATCAAACTTTGAGCTTTCAGATTATTCATATAAACATCAGAGTTAACTGTGGAAGATAAGTGAAGATCATTATACTCAGTAAGGGAGTAAATAGTTAAAATTTTGTTGTGTGCTTGTTAAAAAAGTGTTGTGATCCAACCCTGGTCAGCAGACACAGCCCCACACATGCCTCCCCAGTGGAATGGGGGAGAAAATGTGAAGGGTAAAAGCACAAAAAATCATGGTTTGAGATAAAGACAGTTAACCAGGGGAAGCAAAAGCTGCATTCTCAAGCAAAGCAAAACAAGTAATTCATCCACTACTACCCATCGGTAGGCAGGCATTCAGTTATTTCCAGGAAAGCAGGGCTCCATCAAGCGTAATGGTTACTTTGAAAGACAAACGCTGTAACTCTGAATATCCTCCCTTCCTCATTCTTTCTCTTTGCTGAGCATGACATTATATGGTATGGAATATCCCTTTGGTCAGTTGGGGTCAGCTGTCCCAGCTGTATTCCCTCCCAACCTCTTGCACATCCTCAGCCTATTCGCTGGTGGGGCACAGTGAGAAGCAGAAAATACCTTGATGCTGTTCAAGTACCGCTCAGCAACAGCTATAACATGGGTGTGATATCAATATTGTTTTGGTCACAAATCCAAAACATAGCACCATACAAGCTATTATGAAGAAAATTAAACTCTATCCCAGCCAAAAACACCACAAAAGGTAATTATTTTTTTTATTATGGCCAAGAACAAAGTAAGAGGTTCTGGTTTCATCCCTTGCTAGTATAGGTCTTACTGAAGACCTTAGCCAAGCTAGATAAAGATCATCAGAAGAACAGCTTGTTGCACTTCATATTAATATATGTATTATATTATATATTATATATAAATTATATTATATTCATTAAGATACAATTTTTTTACCTTGGTTTGTAGTGAATTAAAAATTCCAGTGCACACATACTTCTTGCATGCAGAGAAAAGGGAAAAACAAATATGTTGTGACACACTATTAGTCACATTGCTTAAGGTAACTTGTGACCCTGTGTTGATAACCATGATACAGAAACTTTTGTAGAAGATAAAATCATAGTAATTTCTCCTTTCAATAATCAGCTAGTAGAACAGAACTATCTTTTTATTGATTTTTAGCATATTTGCTCCTATGTAGCTTCTTCAGACACCACATATTGTAGAAGATCAAAACTAATCCTTGTACTATTTACAGTACAGAAAAGGTTACTGTCATTTTCTATCATTGACTGCTTTCCCTTACAAAATACATTCCTCTTCAGTGTGGGTATATTTCTCTTAAAAAAACCAAGGCATTTTCTTATGTTTATTTTACAAGGTATCATACCAATTATTTCTGTGTGTTTAACTAAGCTATACAGAACAAAAAGTCTATATATAGTTAGTCAGTGTATGCTACTGTATATATGCTGCAAAAACACTACTATAAATAAGATACGTATTTCAGTGTAAAGAATAAAATCATTCCAAGTTTATTCAATTAAATCTTTAGTAGTTGATTTATTTATATTGTTATTGGGCCTTATAATTAAAGAATCAAAACCTGGTAGTTGGAATGAATTTAGCAGAGAAATCAATATTGTTATTAAATGTGCTAAAAAACTTCATTTGGTTGCTTTTTACATAAATAAGCATACTCAGACAAAATAAGCTAACTAGGGTCATTCGCCATACTGTATGACTCACAGCCAAATACTCTCCTAATCGTCATGGTTTAACTCTATCACAGCCAAAACCAGCACACTAATAAAAGAAAAATACAAGAACAGGTTATTTTTACAAAAACAGAGTCAGGCCTCTGACTGCTTTTGTGCTCTTCATTGCCTCAGAAATTTATGAAGGAAAAGATGCAGCAATCCATTTGCTATTTCTTCAGTTCTTGAACTCTTGGCAGAAACCTGTATTTTGTTTACATCGATTAAGAGAAGGAAGAAAGCTGATGTGTCTGTTCTATACTCACTGAATTTATCAATATGATCAACATAACTTTTTAAACCAATATTTACTGGTCTCTTTGGCTGAGGAATGGGGCTTGTTGCTCACATATGATTGCATGGTAATACCACAGTATGTAATATCCCCTTCCTCCTTTCTTGCCCTTGTTCTCGCTCATTGCTAAACAAAGCTAAGGAATGGAAATAAATAAAGTAAGGTTTATGATGAGGACTATATTTCTCTATGATCCCAAAGTCTGAAAATCTGTTGAAAGGATTAGAGTGGTGCAAGTTGTGTCAGCTGTCTCTTTTTATCACAGTTTCTGGATATTCGCTGCCGTTATAAAGGCAGAGCTCCATGAGTCATGGGACTACATATCCTGCAATACATTTTTAGCATTGCTTATATTTGTGGAGAAAATCTGGAAAATTTAACAGCTTAAAACACTAAGTGGAATGAAAAGAAACAAAATGCATTAAAATACTCAGGAGGAAATTCAAACCTATTATAAAATCAATTTATGAGCTGTTAATTTTTGCAATGTATATTCAGTGAAACCTTGTTAAAGCAGCATGAGGGACTCCTTGTTCAAAACACGACAGCAGTGAGATTATCTCCAAAGCAAAGGAGAGCTAGTAGCTGGCTTCACATAGATGAGTGAAACCGAAATGTGCTAGGAACAGTCACAGAAGGCAGTAGGAAAACAAGCGGAATGTTGAGAAAAAATACTGGTAATACAGTACAGAAAAACAACCAAGGGACAGAGTACTTATAAGACAGATGTTCTTAATTATGAACAAAAAAACCAAATATGCTGTTTATTTCATACTCAGGAAAACACTGAGACATGTGCTTCCATTAATTTAAAAACTCAGTTGTTTTTAGCATTTGTTTATCTTCCTTGAGAAAATGAATTAGCACAAACCTGAATACTCAGTAAAAACTTACATCACAGTTAGAAATAAATCACAGATAATATAAAGAAAATTGACATGTCAAAAACTGCAAGACAAATTTTTCAGTTTTCCATGGTAAGTAAAAACAAAATATTCACATTGCAAGCAAGAATAGATGACTGAGGATTTCTTTTTTATATTTTAATATGAGAATAACTATTCTCAGTACTGAGGATCATATGACCTACTAATTGCCTAATCTGCTATTCTACTAAATATACTATTTAATCACTTCATTGATATTTACAATTTTTAATCTTGCTTTAGTTAATTCCTGCAGTAAAAAGACCGGATATAATCTAAGTATATTTTAACAGGGTAACTTTCAATTAAAAGAAAAACTCCAAGGAAGAAGACATTCTAAGTTAAAACTGAAGCCTCTGTAAACCAATAACCAAAAAAAATTAGGACCATGGTCTGAAAGAAACAGTGTGCTTCCCTACAAAATGTTATGAGATATTGACCATATACAACCCTAATAAAACATGCTATATGTCCCATTCTCTTCCTATGATTCCTGTATTAATGTGTTGAAAAACTCTTCCTCAGAGAATATGCTATGCTAATACTTCAGTAGATATCCTGTACACACACTATTGGTCTAATTTCACAGTTTCACTACTGTGGCTATTGAAAATTATAAGGTTAAAAAAAAGAATGTGCAGAAAAAATGTTCATTTTTATTACTTTTTTCCCTTTGGGGACTGCGAATGAATTGTTGTAATCATTTGTTTAAAAACAAACTACTTGGAAGTTAAAGAGGTTGCAATGATAATCTGCTTCCTATTTCCCCACACTGACATCACCTTTTATGAAGTAATAAGTATACATTGGAATAAGAAACAAAATAGGCTTGGCCAAATACGGCAACATGGTTTTTTTCTTTTCTTAATTTTAGCCACCTTAACCTCACCATTTAAGTCTTCAGATGTTCTGCTTTCACTCTCAATCTTCACCTCTTTTTTTTCTTCCCAATGACCTTTAAAAATTATCAAAATCAAAATATGTGAGAGGAAACACACTGAAACTGCAAAATGAACTAAAAGTACACGCATGTTCTCTTGCTTTCTGCTTGTGCCTCTGTTACAATTTAATAAAATATTACTGTGTATTGGGCCTGTGTGGCAAGGTTTCGGTAGTAGGAGGGCTGCAGGGGTGGCTTCTATAGGAAGCTGCTAAGAGCTTCCTCCATGTCCGACAGAGCCAATGCTGGCCAGCTCCAGGACAGACCCACTACTCACCAAGGCTGAGGGAATCATCAGCAATGGTGGTAGCACCTCTGTGAGAACTTACTTAAGAATGGCAAAATACTGCTGTGTGACAGCAGCCAGAGGAGAGGAGTGAGAACATGTGAGACAAACAGCCCTGCAGACACCAAGTCACGGAAGAAGAAGGGGGAGGAGGTGCTCCAAGCACTGCAACAGTGGTTCCGCTGCAGCCCGAGGCGAAGAGCATAAAGATGAAACCAGTGCAGTAAAAGCAGATAGAAGCAGTTGATCATTGCAAAATTGATGTGCTCAGTAACATAATAGTCACTGCCATATCACTTGTCCTACCTACAAGTCATCAAAAAATTCTCTACTGCATACTAAAGTCGTCAGCTACACAGTACTCTGAATCGTAAGTACCTAATATTTGGCGCTACTGAATAATATATGGGTCACTGAACGCCAGTAAACATGGAACCCATGGGCTATGCTAGAAATTTTTAGGTGTTTTCTAATACCAGAATCATTTTGGGAGGGTTTATTTTATTTCCAAACAAACCTTTATTCACAGATGTCTTTAGCTGTACATAAGGTAGAATAAATCCTATTTTCCCAATAAAATTGTGGGTTCTGATAAGAAGACCCTATGTTTGAAACAGATGGGCTACATAATTTATTTACTTTAACTTCTTTGCCAAAATTCAAAGAAGTTATGTACATCAAAAAATTTCTGCTGGTGCATTTAGCGATAATTTTGCCTTTTAAATATATAAATATAGTTCTTAAACATAAGTGTATTTTATAGCCTTAGATTTAGGGTTAGAATTTACAAACCAAAAAATGCAAAGATGAGATGCTATGGAGAAGTAATGCAAAAAAAAGTTACCATGATAGTAAGCAAAATAAAAGGTTTCAATTTGTAATCACTATATAACATTTTAATGGTGAGTCCCGTAAGAAGGCTACGGTTCATTCCATAGGATTGCCATCATATAAGACCATTTGCTATTATTAGACCCAATTTCATGAATGTATTCAAGTAATTTGACTGTTTCAGCAAAAAACATTTTATATAAGAATATTTAATCAAAACTATAATAGGGAGATAATAAGTGAATTGTAGTTGTGTCTCTTACTAATCAACTGTTCAGTATTCTGTCACTTGATTAAAGATCGTTTCTGATTCCTCCCTGCATATTCCTTCACTTATTCGAAAGACAGGACAGAGTGATCAGTTAGTTTACCCTTAAGATACCTAAGAAGGCATAAATTTCAATGGTGTAAAAGGCATCCCCAATTTCACCATCACCTGGCAGGACAAAATGTGCCTTTCATAAGCATGGTAGAAAGAACAGGCTTTTATTCCACGTGGCAATTTCTGAGTTTTGATGATGAATTCTGTTATTGCAGCTAAAGAGATGAAAGGCATTTCTAACAGTTGAGCTACTAAGCACACTGAACAGGCTGAATAGATGTGCTGAATGTGGATGCACTTAGCACTTTCGACTAGCAAATGAAGGGAAGGCAGTGGACATAAAGGTTTGGTTTTGGGGTTGGTTTGGTTGGGGTTTTTTTTGTTTGTTTGTTTTGTTTGTTGTGTAGTTTTTTGGTTGTTGTGTTTGTTTGTTTGGGTGGTTTTTTTGTTTTGTTTTAATTTTAGCAAACCTGAAGGGTCAGGCTCAAACAGTTGTAGTAAATGAGGTAACATCTGGCTGGCAGCCAGTCGCTAGTGATGTTCCCCACAGCTCCATTTTAGAATCACAGAATCACAGACTGGTTTGGGGTGGAAGGAACTTTAAAGATCATCTAGTTCCAACCCCCCTGCCATGGGCAGGGACACCTTCCACTAGACGAGGTTGCTCAAAGCCTCGTCCAGCCTGGCCTTGAACACTTCCAGGGTTGGGGCATCCACAGCTTCTCTGGGCACCCTGTTCCAGTGTTGACTGTGGATAGCAGTGTTCCACCAGAAAGCACATATGAACATACACTTTGAATATATTTTCTTGCTTTCTTATCTAGACATCACCCTATTTCTGAGGACAAACAACTAATTAATAGAGAGCTGCTTCAAAGGAAATGCTTTTAAAATGCTTCCTCCTATTGTATTTCTTTATAGATTATCAATTTGAGCTTTTTTGAACATCAGCGGGGTTACACAGTAACCTTCCTCCCTCTTCTCCCATGTCACCAACAAGTAGCACAGCTGTCGAGGCAAAACGTTCAAACTGTTCCTAAAATAAAATAAAATAAAGCATCTTTTTAGATAGATCATTTGGGGAAGTATATTTTTGCTTCCCCGTTTCTTTATTGCCTGGGGAAAAGCCCAGTTTCTAAAGCTAGTGATGGACTGCTCACTACCAGCATTTTTTAAAGAGAAAAAAACCCAAAACCCTGTGACACTGCAATAGATAAGATTATATCAAAACACTCTGAAATTAACTGGATGTAGAAGAAAATGAAATAGCAACCTAAGGAGACTATTTTTTAAGTAATTTATACAGTATATTAAACAGTGGGGAAATTCTTTCTAGAAAATCTTTTTGGAGAAAGAACATGTACTAATATTGATGTTTGTTACAGTATTGTAGCACATAAATATCTAAGCTGGAAAATATTGTACTAGGATTTCAGTTAATGAAATTATGCATAAAATAACTATTTCCTTTAATTCCTAATATCTAGTTGCTTTTATATCTTGTTTGTAAAAATCAAAAATACTGCGGAATCTCATTCTCTTACCAAATTAAGACCCCATACTTTTAGGATACTCACAGTAAAACATGCTCAGGAGCAATCAATCAAATGCTGTACCTGATAATATTCATACTCTTCTCCCCTGCCATCAGTCTTCGCTGTTTTTCAGTGAGTGCTACAGTGGCATCTTCTGGCATACAGAAGAATTAATTGCCTTGTCACTGGGAAGGAATGTTGCTATTAAAACAGTAAGTTAAGAAACAACTTTAAAGAACTGGAAAAAAAGCACCTGCTGTTATTCAGTTCTTCTGTTTAGACCAGTCAAAACAGTAGTGAATGATGAGAAATTAAAATCTAGTTCTTTAGTAAGTGGCCATTTGGACATGATACTTTATGTGTGAAACAATTGCTCCTAGGGCTATTAGTATCCTAAATAATCAGTTATAATTGTATTAGTTGACAGAAGATGACAAATGGTAGGAAAAAGAAGGAAAAAAGCAACAGATAGGACTGACTATCAGAGAAAAAAAATCTGATTACTCTCTTTTTGAAGGGAGTTCAGTTCTCTAAACACTTTCTTTTACATTTTATGACTTATATTTCATAGAAATTGCTGCACAGTAAATTAATTTAATGTTTATGGATTTGCAATAATGAGAGTTGTTAATGAACTGAATATTTAATATTTTACTAGAAAATTATAACTTAATAAAAATGTTACAGAGTTCACAGATTTTATCATGATCTCTTTAATTATATATTATATTTTTCTTTTTTATGATATATGCTATGACATTATACATCACACATCTCCCTCAGTGCATGCAAAGAAGTGAATTTTGAGAAGCAAAAGCAACAGCTTCCTCAGTGCACTGACAAGAGACTTAAAGTGGGATCACTGGCAACCCAGTCCTGGGCCACTGTCACTCAGCACGGATCATGAAAACTTACCATTTATTTCTAGCCCCTGTTGATTTTTTTCCTTTTCTGTGGAAGTTTTTAAGAAAAGTATCAATCACAGGATCAGTTTTCATGATGTGAAGGTACTGGGACTTTGGTAGTTGGTGACTTTTTCAAAAGAACTAGTCCTGAATTTTTAAAAAATACTTGGCATAGGAACAGGAGAAGCTGAAGTTCTGACTGTACATAAGTAGGTCTACAAGCAAAATGTTCTCTCTGATTTTTACTTTAAAAAATTTTATTAAATTAAAAGTCAATTTAATCACAGAGTGCGTCCTCTGTGAAGAGAGACTGGGGCTGTCTCATGTCAGACAGAGTTCCAGTTAGATCCAGTGGGCCTGCAGCCCATGGTGAGGGCCCAGTCTGGAGGAGGGAAGAAAAAGAGCAGTAGAGAAGAGCCCTTATGAACTGAATGCAGCCCCCATTCCCTGTCATCCATGCACCACTCGGTGGCAGGAGGAGGTAAAGGAGCAGGGAATGAAGCCAGGAAGTTGGGTGAAAAAGGACAAGCGATGAGGGGAAGGTGGTTTTAGTTTTGTGTTTGTTACCATCCTACTTTATTTTAATTGACAACAAAATAATTTTCCCCAAGTTGAGTCCTTTTTTCATTCATTAAGGTAATTCATAAGTGATCTCCTGTCCTTATCTAGACACATGAAATTTTTCATCATATCGTATTTTTTTATCAGTTATTGAGCAGGGGGTGTATGAGAATAGCAGGGTGGAAATCTGGCAACTAGTCAAATCAACCTACCACACCTATATTTAACATACTGCAGAAGCACATTCAGTTTGCCTTAAAGTGTTGGCCTCTAAACAGCTGTGGTGGAGGTCTAGCAACATGTGTGGTTCAACTATACCGATCAGAGGAGGTAGAGCTCCAGAGGATGGAGAAGGTGGGCAGCAGAGGTCACTTTCTTGGCTAAATCAATTTGCAAACAATAGTTGGTGCTCTTTGTTTGCCTATATTTAATGTATGTCTGCACGTCTTATGTGTCAAAGTCTTGGAACTACCAGAGTGTAGCACATCATAAACTGGAAACCTATCCAAGTTCCTTATTATTTTCATTTAAATATATGAGCATGTATGTTTAATTATTGAATATTAAATCCCTTAATGTGCACTTTTAACTAGCCAACATTTAACAAGCAATAAATGTTTTAATAAATCTCAAGTACTTCTGCAAGTCACAATTTATATTTTTGCTTATAACTAGCTTTTGCTGAACAATTTGATTATGAATCCTTCACTTTGTTTCTTCTGTTTTTTACTAATGCATGAATTTATCTATATAAGGTATCAACACAATATTTACCAAATGATTGTTTTGAAGCTATTTTGATCATACATAGCTTCTTCATTAAAAAAAACCTGTCATATTCTGATTTGCTTCCTGGTATTTCAGAAATAGTGTTTTTTAACAGCCAGCTGTCTTTACTCTTTCTAACAACTGACATATTTTTCAAATGTCACTGTTGCAATCCATAAGACACTCTTAAGGGTGTTACACTTTCCATATCACTATCACTTGTGTAAGTGTCCCAAACTGTGTTTCTCACATCTTAAAGCTGGTCACAGAATCCACTCTTTGGCCTTGGATCTTGACCCTAACACACATCAGCATTTCTATTTAAGCCTATAAAAGCTGGGGGGAAAAAAAAAAAAAGGTG
>NW_010245482.1:25990-32506 GCF_000690775.1 Eurypyga helias | reverse complement strand
TCCTGCTTATTTCTCATTCAGATATCTCTGACTCAAAAAGTGCTTTCTTCAGGACTAGTCTTTTATCCTCAGATATTTTATTTCAGTCTACCACCCGTAATCAAGGCTACATTTTTGCTTTTCCAGGTATAGTCTCTGAGACATTTTCGCCCTTAATTAAAGTGACATCGACTGACTCATGTCCATAATGCTTAGGGCATTACTGAAAATGAAATAAAACAAAGTGGTCCATGCCCTTCCTGGAAACTTCACACACCTTTCCATACGATCTGTCCATGCTCACAATGTTCATAAGAAGCCCAAATCCTATGTCTGAATGAGAAACGTACCAGAAGACTCAGCCCTTAATTTAACCTTGTGCTATAAAAGCAGTTACCTGAGGATGACTGCATGCATCCTTGAGAAAGGAAGCCAAAAAGGAGAAAAGATGCATGTTTCAGAGACTTAATGGATTTGACATAAAAAATACCAGTGACTAGTGCCACAAAGGATGCCTTTGATGAATTCTGTGTCTATTGAGCTGTGGCATAACCCTCTGTTTCTGCAACTGGGTAAATCATAATGAAGCAGAAGATTTTCCCTTCCTTAAGCACATCGACTGGCCCTGAGGAGAATCTGCTTAATGGGGCTCCAAGCAAGAAAAATGACGCACGTTTAGCATGCCTAATCTCATTGGTACTGGCCAGCATCTGGCAGAGACTTGTTCTAGCTAGCCAACCTTTGAAAACACAGAGTAGAATTTATCTCCAGATTCACTTATCTAAAGTAGGTCTCTACAACACAAGGTTTAATGTGAGCTAGGTCCTGCTATAGTTACTGGAAACACAGTTCATACAGTCAAAAGAAACTATCAAGCACATACTGAAACAGACTCCTGAAATTGTCTGCTAAAATGACAGCATGTATAGGCAACTAAGTCCCACTCCCACTATTAGGTGTTTTATCTAGAGGGGAATCCTTCCAAGTGGATCAGTGCACAAAGAATACTTTTTTCATTACATCATCTTTTCCATGCATTTCCTCCTAGAATGTAAAAACATACACTTATGCCTCTTAGCAGAGTAGTTGTAGAGAAGAGGCATCACATTCATAGGCCAGACTGGAATTGTGCAGATGTCTAACCACTTCCCTTTAGAAGAACAGAGAAAAAAAATAAAATAAAATTAAAAAAAACCCCCAACAACCAAAACACACACACAAAGCAACAAAAAAACCCCATCTCAGTTTCTGCCTTGTGGATACAACACTTCAGAGAATACAGGTCATAAATGAGGATTTTAGAATAGATTCATCCTTCTTTGGGAAACACTGGCTGATATTTTTTTTTTTTTTAATATTCACATATGTTTTGCAAATTTTAGGAATTCTCCCATATAAATTATTTCTAGGGAAAAAAATCTGTAACAAACAGAAACTAATTGATTCTCTTTTATGTAAAAGATAAAACATGGTCTGAGCATGAATTACCAAGAAGCAGATTATTCAAGGCATTGCCTTTATAATCCTTAATGCTGGAAGACACAAATATAAAATTGATCTAATTTAAGTCTCTGCACAGGTTGCAAAGGGAACTCTCAGGAGATAACATGCTTTGATTTTTTTTTTTTTAAGAATACAATAAAGACTGGAGACACATGACAGGCAGAGGAACTACGTTTGTTATAAACTATCTTTCAGTATACAGAAGTGTGACATTTATCATGGTTACAATCTGTTTAAAAATAGATTGAAATATAAAGGTATGATGTGATTCACAACTACGAAAAAGAAGCAGATTTTTTCATAAGCAGATTTAAAAATACTTTTACAGTTCCTTTTCAATTCAGTGAAATAATTTCTTTTTAATATAATGGTCATGAAAGTTTTGGTTTGTTGGAGTTTTAAGATTTATTTTTCTGTTTTCCAAATCTAAAAAGAGAAACAGATAAAACAGGTACTAGGACAGTTTGATAACCAAACACACCATAGGATTCACAGCCATTCTCACATGCTTTTGTACCAGTAGTCATTTTCTCCATTATAAATGATGGGAAAAAAAGAATTATTTCTTCTCCTAGTGAACAAGGCTTTTCATACAATGTGAATTCCATTTTACAGACCTAATAGGCTGTATTTGAAAGTATTCCCACTCTGGTTTGCATTGTAACAAATCATCAGTGATTTTGACAATAAAACTGTAACTTACCTAAAATAACCATAAGGAAATGAAACCCAGAGCAAAAGCAAAAGAACCTAACTTAGGGAAGGACTTGTCTATCCAATTTTAAATATCTGTACTTGAGCTACTTTAGCTTGAGTTCTTTTAAAATGAGTAGAGAAATAAAGATTGTAAGGCAAATTTTTCTCATCCTAGAAGAGGTGCTTCATATAGGCCTAACAAATTGTGCCCTCAGATCTTCATTAATTTCCAGTGATATATGTTTATTTGTTTACAGTGATTATAAAAGAAGCCTAAATTTCTTAGTTCAAGCACAGGTGTTTACATTATAAATAGCTAAAATGAAGAAAAATCCAGTTCCTTCATCTATTGTTAGTAAAGTAAGATTACATTCAGAGGAAAATAAAGAAATGAACAGTAGTGTATAGCTGTCTTCCAACATTCAATCATGTCCAGATTTTGGGGTGGTGAAAAGGTAGGTCTTTTGCAGTAATATTCAACTAGCTAACCTGATTATTTTAGGGAATTGTTACTAGAATATGATAAACCCTTCAAACTGCATAGAGGTTAGCTTTTCATTTTCTTTCCTGCAAACTAATATGAAGAGTCAATTTCTACCAAAAGCAAAATACCCTTCTAGATTTTCTTTGAGGCTTTATGACAGTAGAGAAGAAATACACTGGAAGAGTAAATGAATCATCAAAAGTGGATAATAAAAGTTATCATAAACAATATGAGAAATGTGACATCAACTGTGGGATGCTGCTCTCTTTTTTTCCCCCTAAATAAAATTAAATTAAAATATGGAATAAAAATACAGATCAGGCGAAATTCCCAAAGCAAATATTCAGATGTTTGCTGTTTGTCTCCAATCGAAGCCTCTCCAAAACATGAAGAAGAATTTAAAGATCAATCCACTTGTGAGACTTAAAATGTAAAATTAAAAATTGTGAGTTAAAAAAAGATCTCTTTGATATAATGACCTGTGGCCAGCAGGTCGAGGGAGGGGATTCTGCCCCTGTACTCTGCTCTGGTGAGACCCAACCTGGAGTGCTGCGTCCAGCTGTGGAGCCCTCAACATCAGAAGGATATTGACCACTTGGAGCGAGTCCAGAGGAGGGCCACGAAGATGATCAGAGGGCTGGAGCACCTCTCCTATGGCGAGGTTTGAATCTCCTTGAAAGGCTGCAAGAACTGGGCTTGTTCAGCCTGGAGAAGAGGAGGCTCTGAGGAGACCTCATTGCAGCTTTCCAGTATCTGAAGGGGCCTACAAGGGTGCTGGGAGAGGACTTTTTACAAGGGCCTGTAGTGACAGGACAAGGGGTAACGGGTACAAATTGAAAACAGGGAGGTTTAGATTGGATATCAGGAAGAAATTCTTCACAGAGAGGATGGTGAGGCACTGGAACAGGTTGCCCAGAGAAGCTGTGGATGCCCCATCCCTGGAAGTGTTCAAGGCCAGGCTGGATGAGGCTTTGAGCAACCTGGTCTAGTGGAAGGTGTCCCTGCCCATGGCAGGGGGGTTGGAACTAGATGATCTTTAAGGTCCCTTCCAACCCCAACCATTCTATGATTCTATGATAATAAAATCACACATGGGGTGAACTGGAGATGAAAGTGAGTCTTCAGAAGGTCTGTTTTTTCAAAAATATCTTGACTATTGGATGCTTATTTGAAGAAAAAATACCTAAATTTTGAGGACTAGACATCACCACATAAAGAAAGGGACTGATTTAATTGCTTGAAAGGAACATCTTTTTGTGGGAAAAATCATTTTTATTTTGTATGAAGGAAAACAACATAAGTTCTCATCCACTGAATTCATGGAATGATTTGATAGGACAGTAAAGATGGTTTGAACACAGAGATTACATTATTATAAAGTATATTTTGAACAACATATTAAAATAATAAAAATATTGATTGTTTGAATTATAATCTAATAATAATTAGACTCATAATGTAATAACAATTAGAAATTGGTTCAGTGAAATATATGCAGTAAAAGGCTTGAATTTTCTGGTAACTTCAGAATTAGTGGTATTATCCTAAGATAATTTCTGTTAAAATATAATTAGAACTTTCTAATTCCTACTAAAGTCATTACGTGGTCTCTCTGGAAAAAAGCTCTTATGAAATCACTGAAATGATGCCTCCTGACTTCAGAAAGAATTTGATCAGAGCTCACTTAAAATATAACGTATATTCGCCTTATTATTTTCCAACTAGCCAGACGTTGTCCAGACCCCAGGTGCCCACCAGGATGCTCTATCACATCCTTCCTCATCAGAACAGTGTGGTGGAGAAAATAAGATAGATTAAAAAAAAATAAAAATCATAGGTCAAGATAGAGACAGTTTAATCAGGCAAAAGCAAAGGCTGTGTGCACAAGCAAAGGAACACAAAGATTTATTCTCTACTTCCCATCAGCAGGTGATGTCCAGGCACTTCCCAGGAAGCAGGGCTGTATGCATAGTGGTTGCTCCTGAAGACAAATGTAAATAACGAATGTCCCCCCTGCCCCCACTTTCTCCACCTTTCCCCTAGATTTTACTGCTGAGGAGATGTCACAGGTTATGGAATACCCCTTTGATCAGTTTAGGTCAACTGTCCTGGCTATGTGCCCTCCCAAGATCTTGCTTGCCTCTAGCCTACTGGGGGAAAGTAGAGGGGAAAATGCTGGAGAGACAGCATTGATGCTGTGTAAGTCTGCTCAGCAGTAGCCAAACCCCTCGTGCGTTATCAACACCCTTCTAGCTACTGATAGAAAGCACAGAACTATGAGGGCTGCTATGGGGGAAAATTAACTCCATCTCAGTCAGTCCCAATACCTCTAGCTGAAAGACTAACCACTGATCTATCCTGGTTGGTAAAGATAGGAGAAAATGTACTTGGGCATAATCTTCTGCTTTTTTGAAAAACTAACCTTAACCAATTTTCCACTGGTGCATTTGAGAGGATTGGATTAGTAACTCACATTACTGTGATGGTATTACACAACACATTAATAACCTCCTCATAGGCCAAGATTAATTGTGAGCCTATCGGTATCCCACTCTTCCTTCTCACAGGAAGACCGTCCTAATCTGTTTTTTTTCTTTTGGGGAACTGAAAATCTTCTGGAGAGAAAGATTTATTACAATTTATTTCTGTGGAAAAATTACATTTCAATAAATCAGTGTTTTCTTTCATCAGGAAGATACATATTGTCAACACAGATGAAGTTCAAAGATTTATCTGTATGCATGATATAAGTGTATGCCCAGATTTAAATAATTATATAAATTAATCAATTAAAAAAAAGCCACAGTGATACAGAAGTTCCAATGATTTCCACCAAAAAAAAAAAAAAAAAAAAAAATCACTTGTGGACTCCTATGTATAGATCTTCACCAGCACAGGTAAAGTTGCTGGATGTATAATAACATGAAGCAATGAGTCAAGTGAAAAAAAATCAATTCCATTTGAAATACCATGTAAAAACTGAGAAAAGTTACAAGACAACTTCCTTTTGTCTTATTTTGCAAAAAAGAAGTGTGACCTGCATATTCATAATATGCATTGGATAAAACAAATTATGACATTTCAGTTGTTAGTCGATTCTTATTAAAAGAGTATCAGCTCTCTCTTCAACACAGTATTTTGTCAGGAATCAGTATTTGTAATTCTTGAGTGATGAATTTATCCTGAGTCACAGATTAAAGCTGTACTGTCAGGTTGGATCATTAATTCAGAAACAAATAAGAGGAAGATTTAGATAAAATTTACTGAGGAAATTCACATAGAGGGAGAAGTATAGTCTGCTAACACAGATTGTTTACTTTTCAACAGTGCATTGCCTGATATTAACATGTTACAGTCAACAGGAAGATTGTTATGACAGACTACCACAAACACAAACAAAGAAGCACAATTACTCTGCAAAGGTTATAAGCTATCAAAAAGCATTTAATGAGGGTATTTACTGGTCTAAAATACAGCACCTCAGAGAAGTGTAATTATAACAAATGACCTGCATTAATAACATGAGGTTATATTTTGATGGGAATTACTTTATAATAATACCACTAATTCTGAAGTTACCAGAAATTTGGATCCTTTTACTGCACGTATTACTTCACTGAACCAATGTATAAATATTCACACTCACAGTTACCAGCAAAGAAAGAAACTTTCAAGCAAAGTATCAATGAATATTGCTTTCCCATTCATTCTTCTGTGTTTCCTGATGAAAAGGAGTAAGATAATAGATATTATAGCTATTTACCTGGATAGAGAAAGGCCTAAATGCTTTCTTATTTCCACAGTGGTAGAAGGAAAATAGTCAGTGCCACTTTTACAAAAGTGTTAGTTTACAC
>NW_010245482.1:6068-25954 GCF_000690775.1 Eurypyga helias | reverse complement strand
AAAAAATTAAAAAAAAAAAAAAAAAAAAAGAGTCTTGCCTACTGCTTTATGCCTCCTGAACTTCAGCACAGAAGATATACTCTGGGTGTCCTTTTCTGATCTGGATTTTCCTGTTAAGGCTACAGATCTTCAGGAGCTTCTTTTTGGTATAATCAGAGAACTACAGACTATGGTCTTGTGTATTTAAGTTATGCAGCTTGTGTATCACCTGAACTACTTTTGAACTAATTAGTTATACATAAATAGGGAAGAACTAAAACTGGCATCCTGGAGGAGATAGTCACTATATGTGGTGATGGAGTAATAAAAGGGTAATTTGTCAGTCTGGAGAATACTGTGGCTCCAATTAACGGAGCAGGAAAGGTCGGTCACTCCTCTCCATGGATTTATTGGCTTCCTTCTGACATTTCCTTCTCACCAGCAGTGGCATCCTGCAAACTGTTTCCTTGGACCTAAATTCTTCTGATCTGCCATCCAGATAGGTAGACACTTTTGAGCTGTTTGACCCAACGAAGTTACATACTGAATAAAGAAGTAATATGCCATTTGCTTTCTTACCAAATATTAGGCCAAAAAGCACAGAAGCAATTACAGAGGACCAGAAAGCCAATTACAAGCACAGTCCTTGCTCTAACATACCTGACAGTGAATAATACGTCAAGTCTCCCACTGCAGACTATAAAATTAATTTTAAATAGTGCTCCTATGAAACATGGGTGGTAAAAACCCTCTGTGCACAAGCATGGGCTTTGCCTGGAATTACTTGCAGAAGTCACAGCAGGTGCTATAGCGGGGCAATGCACTCTCTTCTTGCATATTAAAATGGAGTGGATTGTCTAATAAGATACCTTATTTCCTGCCCCTACTTCACAATCATCTTTTAAATATGTTCATTCAATGAAAACACACCAACTACACACAGAACTATGAGATGGGTGACACACACGGTCTATTTCTGGAGAATTTTGGAAGGTTAAAAAATCGCATTTGATTCCATTAAAATATGTTAAGCACTACCATTAAATGTCAGTTCTTCTAGCTAAATAAGAAATGGTCAGTCATATCCATTACACAACAAACAATTTAGAACCTGAGTATAAAAGCAAGTGCAATATTTAGACTAGGTTTGGGGTTCACAGCAAGATTTTTTTTAAAATTTTTTAATTAAATTTAATTTAATTTTTTTAATGAAATTGTGACTTTCTGAACTGAGTGAACATATAAGCAGTGAAGTCATGTAGCCCTTCCAAAGACACTTGAATAAGAACGGTTCACATTAACAATGTGGGATTAGGAAGAATACCGTTGTGTGTAAACAAAACCAAACCTGAAATCCTACTCAGGCATAAGGGATGTCTTCCTTTACTGAGGTAACACAGAATGCAGATGAGAATTCAGAACAATATAACAGATGACAAACATCATAACGGAGATTTTATCGCTATCATTATCTGGCACGTTCCACTAGTCGTCTTAAGTTTTTGAATCCTGAGACACTCACAGATAGCAGAAATCTAACAAGAAGCCCTTCACATCACTTCCATAATGGTTTGGACCCTAAGGCTTCACGTTTGGAGCTGAGGATGGTGAATGGCCTAGCTAGTGGAAGACGCTGCTCAGAGCACACAGGAACAGATTAACTGTTACCTGATACCATGTTGACAGCTTATTAGACTTAAAATATACCTTTCAGTTGCCTACTTATTAATCTTTGTCTGCTTTGTTTAATCAGACAATAAATGTTTAAGGAAAAGGGCTGTGAACTGAGACTCTAGTTTTGGACCATATTTCTATTATTTTAATATGATTTACTTTCTGAGACAAAGATAGTACATCTTTATCCCAGTGCACTGGAAGGCCACTCAAAGGCGCTGGTAAATAACAAGCCTACAGTTAAACAGCTGTGGTAGAAGCATTGAAATATTTAGAAGTAAATCAGCAGATCCAGACTGGACTTCTCAAATACAAAATCCTAAAAAATACTACGGGGGAGTATCAGGTCATTAAAGCATTTTTTGTTCGTTAGAATGAGTAATCTATTTTATTTGTATACATACATTTTTCAGTCTGCTTCCTGATGAGTTAAAATACAGATTAAGTTTGTTTTAAGATTAAATTATATATATTTTTAAGATGTTTAAAGGTAGTTCAGGGGCTCTTCATTTAGCATTTGACAGTCTGTGTGGTTGTATATCACTTACACTTCAGACCGTGAATCCTCATTCATCATATTCTATGCCTTAACTGGATCTATCTCAATCTAGTCTTGTGATGATTCATGTAAGTCCTATGTGCCTAATGGCAGTCAGATTTTTATAATAAATACACTTCAAGACAAATGCAGTCATTTTGTCACATTTAATATTACTGCCTAAAAGTCTTTTCCTCTTCTTGTGTCCCAGTCAATTTGAATGAACATTATCTCAGTGAAATCATGTGTTATAGCACAGCTAAAATTTGTACTCAAGACTAGTTATTTTATTCAGGTAAAGTAACTGTGCAGTTCCAGCACACCTAGAATGGGAATGGCTTATGAAACAACTGAGAGAAGCAGCTGTACAAATGAGCAGTACCATGATCACTATTGCACCTTCTTCCAATTCCACCTGTTCAGGTGAATTCATATTGCTGAAATGATATTACTACTCTTATTCTAATTTAGGAAAAGACTGTGCCCTGCCCTGGGTAGGCCCGCCAGTGGCAAGAAGCAAGGTGGAAAGGCCTCTAAGTAATCTGCACATTTCCAGTAATAGTAGTTAGTGACTTTTACTGTCCTTGAATTAAGGAGGCTCAATGAAGTTTCATACATGTGCCAGTTTTATGAAGGTTTGGTCACAGAAGATGCCATCAGATGGTCACAGAAGATGCCATCAGAATCAGATTAAAAAAAAAAAAAAGAAAAGAAAAGAAAGAAAACAGCTAAATGGAATTGGGTGAAGGAGCAGAGAGAGGAGAAAGGATGTTTGAGACTTGAGAATGCAGTGTATCATCAAATAAGAGACACAGGACAGCTTATTTGACTTATAGTATTCTCTTTATACACGGAGATCACAACATAAAGCCTTTTCAAAGTTATTTTCCCTCCATTGCATAGTCTGAAGAAGAAAATAATAAACTACAGATTACGTAGTCCTAGAAATAAAACATTTTGGAGACTTCTTCCCTCAGACAGATTAATATCAGGTGAGATAAAAATTAGAAAAGTGAAAGAAAAGATTGTCTGCATATATTTTAAGCACAGAGATACCCTTGATACTTCTACGTATATAAGCCCTGAACTAGGAGAACTCATAGTAAGGAAACACCCGTGTTGCATGTTAATATGAGAAAAGAAAACAGTGGTAGAGAACTTTTAAGAAAATTAGCGGTCTTGCTAAAAGTCTTATGAGAATTTTGATAGACGGTACTGAGTACCGCAGAGGACTGATATCAGGATTAGCCCTTCCTCACAGAGCTATTTGAAAACAGATTCAAATCAATATATAGGTGATAAGTATTTGTTGTTATTACCTCTTGCATTCTGCAGGGGTTTTTGAGGAGGTAATTCATTGTGACACATGAAATAGTCCTGTGGGAGCTCCTGGGTTAGAGCAGAATAAGACTAGAAAATGAAGTGTCAAGACTTTATACTACTGTTTATTTTATAAATTTAAAATGCACAAACCTTTCTAGTACCATTCCTTCAAATAAAAGCACCGATTTGCTATATTTTAAAGGCACTTAGGAAGAGCAAAGCATTCAGAACAATTGTAGAGCTTCAAAATATTGAATGGAATATAAGGACTGACTGATAGGAAAAACAGAATTTTTCAAAATACAGCATATTTTAAGCACTAGAATAATGCTAGGGCTATCGCTTCTGAGTCATAAATACTAAATCTCTTCACTGGCCTTCCAAAACCTATAGCCTGTCATCACACATTTGTCAGTCTCCAGCTCTAAGTGAAAAGAGTTACATCTGTAACACTGAGTATACAAATAAGTCATCTTTGACTTCAGAGGCTATGTGTTCACACAAAATTGCTAGAGGTTTGTCTTGGCAGAAGCATACCCCCTCCCTTCCCCACTGTTCCTTCCAGGTCTGATCATACACATGTTCAGAAGGCATTGATATGGCATTAAAAAAAAAAGGCAGATATTTCTTTACATTTTATTTTTATTCAAAACAATGTACTCTAAAGGGCTACTTCTGTATCATACTTTATCATCTTATTAAGATTATGAATTTATTGCAGACAGGATCATTTCCGTGGTGAAAACATTTGAAAGACCTACCAAAAAGGAGCCCAGGCTTTGTCTATGACCTCTAAACTTTATTATAGTACAAAATAGGTAGTAATCCCCCTTTTTTCCCTGTCTGATTAGAAGAGAATGCATAGGTGTGCAGAAGAATAAGATTGTAAAAAGTTTTCTTGGTGAGGAAAAGATAATACTACATGTATGTCTCCATGTATCAAAAGAGTATAAGGTAGAGCAAATCAATCGTGCATAATTGATACAGTTAAAATGTGTATGTTACTAAACTCCATGAATAAAATGCATTAAAAAAAGATTAATGTGACACATTAAAAGGAATTAATTAAGAAATAACTCACCTCTTGTATAAGTCATAATATTTTTTGAGGGTTATAAATGCATTATAAAGTTCTGTAACAAATAACATTTATCTATGATAAGAAAGGAAGTATCTGGTTTCTGGAGTTTATGAACATTTTTGAAAGTTCTTCCTAAACATAATGACTGTAATGAGTATATGTTTAAAACTGTAACAGTACAGGTTGAGTTCATATTCACACACTCAAAACTATTTGGTGCTTCAGTTCAACTCTGCTGTCATTCATGCCTTTTACATGTCTACTGTCCCCTATGTATCAATATAGATAAAAGACTAAGTCCCTGTACTGCAGAGAAAGAAGAATATGACCCACATTTATGTTTCCTTTGCCCCAACTTATTTCTGCCTTCTGTCTTTATGGTTTTCTTGCTGGTTTTAGCAATTGAAAGTTAACGGCAACTAAATACTAGGCCACTGAGAGTTCTAATGTGTGTCATTTTAATTCTACCATGATTCCTAAGTTGCCAAGTGGACATTGGCCAACTCAGTCCATTGTGTCTCTACCCATCCAGTCTGAGATCTGTTTTTCAGTTTAAAATTGTCATCATGTTACACTGATAAGCTAGTGTTTTATAATGCCCAGAAGCAGCATGTAACAGAGGAAAAAGTGAACAACAATCTGTTATATACCAGAAGAAACAAAGTAATATTGTACAGATGTACAGCAATTCTTGAGCTTGGCTTCTGAGTAAGGTTACAAGCATTTGCAGATCAGGAAATTTTGAAGAGTTAGATTTAAATAAATCTAACTTTTTAATCCTGTTCACGCTAAAAGTGAGGTTTTTGTTTTGGGTTCTTTTGGGGGGGTGGGTTGTTTGTGGGTTTTCCCCCCCCCTTTTTAATATCAGTTTATTTAGGACTACAAATATATTTCTATATAACAAATTGAGTTTGGTTGGTCTTCCATGACATATCTGATAAAATACAAACCATATATAAATACAGGAGAGTAATCAGACATTTCTGGCTATTTGTATGCAACTGAAAAAAAAATCGGATGCACAAAAAAGCACTAGAACTAACAGGCTAACATAAAGGAACACATACACCGTAGATAACCACTAGGTTTAGCTGAAGTTCAGTCATGCTTTTCAAAGATTAGTAAGCAAAATCACCAGAGTCAATCTAGCTTTTCAGTTCAAAAACAAGTTCAGGATGTGATTTAGCTTGAAATAGATATTAGTCACCTGAAGATAAAAAAAATTCACCAGTTTAAATTGTAATTATGTTCATTTTTTAATTCTAGTTCCTCACATAAATTCATAAATCTTGAGAAGATTATTTTGTTTGCTTACTAAAATAAACTTAGTTTAATTCTTTCACTTTCAATTTTACTTTTAATTCCCAAAGTCCCACTTCTCTATCACAATGATGCAAAAGAAGTATCGTTGAAGTTCCTGTTTCATTTATCTTAAATATACACTATATATACACACAATATAAATATATGAAATGATTTCTGAAGAAAAATATTTTCCTGACACTTATTGTAACAAAATTCTTACTAATTGGAATGTTTTAACAGTCCTATTGGATAGAAAGTTTATATCAGTAAGCTTGTGTGATAACCTAGAACAAAGTAATGTTGGCTAGGACTCTTTCTGGTATACATTCAAGACACCTTTTAAGATGCCTTTCAAATATTAAATGCATGCCAGCATAAATCTATAAAATCACAACAGCTCATTAAAGATATTAGTAGCTCAAGATGTATTCACAAGTCATAATATTGAACAGTATGGACTCATATTTTTGTTAAGTAATATCTCAGAGAAGGTTCAAATGAAACAGCATTACATTCAAACTTTGCTATGCCCAATACATCGTTTATAACTCTAGAGATTTATAACACTTGTAGTATAAAGAGAATATGAAAGCTAATTATATTTTTGACATTTTGAAAGGATTACCCCAAATATATCAATATGAAAAAAAATCTAATGCAGTAGAACAGGGTGGAAGAAAATGTTCCATTCTCGCAATTCTTTTGTCATTTAATACTTGCTTAATAGCCCTAGTCATATTCTAAGACTATTTTACAGTCTTTCCATACCATAGAGTGTCATTATCAGATAGATATAATACATCCAGTACTCCAAAGTACATCTGGTTTTAAATATTTGATCTCTAACTTCTTTTCTCAAAGTTAAATCTTCAAAGGCACTCTCAAGAAGAGTCCAAACCTTTTTGCAGATCTCAAAATCCCATCCAGAGAAGTATAGCAGGACTTAGAATCATAGAATCACTAGGTTGGAAAAGACCTTAGAGATCATCCAGTCCAACCGTATCTGTCCACCACTAAACCGTATCTTTCAGCACCTCATCCACCCGTCTCTTAAACACATCCAAGGATGGTGACTCCACCACCTCCCTGGGCAGCCTATTCCAGTGTGTGATAACCCTTTCAGTGAAGAACTTCTTCCTTACATCCAATCTAAACCTCCCCTGGCGCAGCTTGAGTCCATTCCACCTTGTCCGATCATCTGTCATTAGGGAGAAGAGGCCAACACCCACTTCTCCACAACCTCCTTTCAGGTAGTTGTAGGCAGTGATCAGGTCTCCTCTCAGCCTCCTCTTCTCAAGGCTAAACAAGCCCAGTTCCCTCAGTCGCTCAAAAATACATACAATACTTGAAAATACATACAGTAGTCATCAGAGCAACAGCATCTTAGACTGAATCCAAACTCACTGACCTGCTAAGGCATGCCTCAGGATGCTCAGTCTCATTTTTCCAGGTATTCAAATCAGAACTGGGCAAGCAAACACTAGAGCATCTCAATGGCCACCTTTCTAAATTGTCTTTTCACTGTCACACTAGTGACACCAGTTAACTTACTTGTGCTTTAATCCAAGTTCTCATGCTCACAGTTCCATGCCACTCAAGTGAATAAAATATGATTTTTAAAAATAAAATAATAATATTAAAAAACCAACCAACAAAACAGAAACCACAAAACCCAAACCAGTACGAAAAGCAGAAAGAAGTGTAAGAAGTAATAATGGCATTGAAGGTGAGTGGGCTACAGTACATTAGTTCCAATTTTACTCTATGAAATTCAGTTACTACAACTAAACCTTGTATTTTCCAACAGTTACATGAAAAATTAGAAGCCTTTCTCTGCCTAATTGCTAAACCTTTTATGTTTATATAGTAATTTACAGGACATGTAATTGTAACACCTTTTATTTGACTAAAATACTGTGTTCAGGTCAGTCTACATTATGCCAAATATATATTAAAATGTGTTACAATTAAACTGATACTCATCTCCATATTCATGCCACGCTCATAGAAATGTTATAATTGCATTCCTATTCCTGTAAATCTTGAAAACATTATACAGACAACTTTTCCACATCTTTTCCAAGATCATTCAGTGGTATTTCTTAGTGAAAAACATGCCAATTCACTATTTAAATGCCTGAAGGAAACAGAATCATGGACTTACAGTTAGTAATCTTGAGGACTCTTTTGACTTCTCCACTTCCTGATGCTCCACAACCATCTTCATCATCACAGTCTCCACTGATTTGTTCATCCACACCTTCACCACTGCCTGTTTGTCGGAGATCCCATTTATCATATTTAGAAAATGATTTGCCCTGTAATAGCTGAAGACAAGATATAGTATGCAAGTTAGCAGTACAGCTGGAGAACTTCAGTGAGTATCCAAAATTTCATGTATGTCTCCCTAGCATATATGTCTCCCTAGCTATTATCTGATTTAAAAAGACAATTCTGGGATCCACAGAATCAGAATTCTGATTTGTTTTTCGCCCTCTTACAGCCAGATTTAAAAGAGTGATATCTGGAGATGTATCCTTCATTTTTAATTTTAAAAAATATATAATGTCTGTGTCTTTATTATTAGATGAAAGAAGATGAGGCACTCATTACTGTCCCAGAGGCCAAGTGGAATTAACAGGGACATGTCCTCATTCCTTCAGGGTAATCACCCTTACAGAAAGCGGACAGCATCCATTAGCAGCTGGCCCAGGACCTTTTCAAGACCCAGGTGATGTACACGTGGCTTCAAGATACAATTATATTTTGTGTGGAGTTTTCAGTTTGAAGTATTCAGAATAGCATGAGAGCTGTGCTGCAGCTCTATATTAGCGAATCCAAAACATACATGCTGTGTGTTCTGGGTCTGTCACATGGGCATCTAGTAGAAGATGAAGGAAAAAAATGTGTTGAGACAATATCAAATGCCTGACCAAGGAGCAGCAGACCAAGCTAGTACAGCTGGAGCCAGTGCTAGCCTGGAGAGAACTATTTCCCAAATCACATGGCAGTCATTGTTTAGGGAGAACTAGTAAGGATGACCAAAACCAAAGCAAAGCAATAGCTAGTACTGGACTAAATGGTGTAGGTGATCTGGGTCCAGCATACAAGTTTGTTCTCTGGCTCCTTTCTGTTCATCACTATAGACACGGCCAACAATGCCAGCATGGTCAGCAAGACAGCAGGCAAAGATTTCAAAGTTTAACTAATTTCTCCATTCTGCTGAGCAGAGCTGAGCAATCACCTGAATAATACTCATCTCGCTCATTTATCAAATGTACAGATGCTGCCATCCAGTTTTTTAAACACTAAGTGGTAGGACTGTTATACACAGATACACACACAGTGTGCCCTCTGCCCCATCCAGATTCAGTTCAGCTTAAGCGTCAGATACATATAAAGTTCATAATATTTAAAGAAACAGGTTCTTACAAATGTAAAGAATTCTTCTAACTTTATCTAGTCAAACATGTCAGATGGTGCAGGCTTGCACATTGCATTTGCTACAATCTAACCAGATTTCTTTACACTGGCCAAAACTTCACTGGGTCAGATTTTTTAATTTAATAATCAGATTGGTTTTCCTCCTAAAAGTAGCTACAAATTAGTCTGAAACAGACTCAATTGTCTTATACCTTCAAAATTTGGTTACTTTATCGTTTAAAAAAGGCATTGGGTTTATATTTTCAGATAATATACTCAGTTTATTTCTGAAGTGTGGAGTCACTGCCCAGACTATTTGATCTGTTAGGTGCTGACCAGTGTGCAACAAAAATAATTTAATCACTACTAAAAAGACATCGCTCAGATAAATCTCAGTCGCTTAACAAAAGCCACAAGCAATAAACACAGTATAAGAAGAGGAGAATGCCATTCACCACTGAATCAGCAGAACCAATTTATGCAGCACTTTTGATTCAGAAATTTTACTGGACTGTAATAGGCTACCTGGAAGACAATCTACCTCGCTAAGAAAACAGAAGTCCTTTGCATAGCTGCCCTTCTCCCTGCTCATTGTGTAATCCATGTCATACCTCTGCCAACATAGTATTAATGGGAAAATAACCACAACGAGTTTAATGAACAAAACCAGGTTAAACAGGACAATTTTCTTATTTCATGGCCCAGTTCAAATCAAGACACAGCTCCAAAGCCATCTTTATGATAGGGAACTCTTTATCCCTGAGCTCTGTGACATAAATGTGGGAATGAACCTCCAGCAAGACAGTTTTTCAAAGAAGAGTTGTTGTCAAAGTTTCCATAGTGGAGTATGTATATACTTTTTCAGCCTGAGAGCATGCGTCTCCCTCTATACCCCCTCTGCATCCTGTATGTCTGTCTCAGTCTTTAAAATGAATTGGTTTAATAATGTCTTTATATTTTGCTCCTTCTCTAAATTTCAGCCCAAAGTACTTATGTCCTCTTTTGTCTTATTTTTTTCCTTTCTACTTATTGCACATTATTGACTTATGACTAGATATCTGAAAACCCAGACAATCCCACTAAATTGCTTTAAATGTAGGTTCAACACTGAAAAAGTGCTCTTTAACTTTTTCAAAACTTTTCATTGTACTTGAAAAAGTAGATTAAGGAATGAACAAGCTTGCTCATAATTTGGGTTTTGTTATTCTCTTCACTCTCCTTAACTGTACCAGAAGAAACATTGTATCGATATAAATTCACAAATCTCAGTGCTGGTCCTCCACTAAGCATGGCTTAGATCTAATATAAATACTTTATTAAATTTATACAATCCATGTACTTCTTCGAAGCTAACTTGATTCACATTAGAAATGAAGATAAAGGACATTTAAAAATATTATTCTGTTGGGCTGCTATTTTATAAGGTTATTATTTAAGAGGAAAAGAAACACAGGTTGTAAGTGGAAGATTTTGTTGCATACTCTTAATGGTTATCGCAGATGCATAAGGAGGATTACTAGCCATATAATGGTACTCAAAAAACCCTAGTACAATCAGTGTTCTTCCCTTTGTACTGCAGAATAAAATAATGCCCTTTTCTTTTAGGTGTCAAAAAAGGTTTTCCATTCTATCAAATTTCTGTATTTTAAAAAAAAAAAAAAACCACAAAAAAACCCCAAAAAAACCACCCCAACCAAACAAAACCCCACTGTGAGTTTAATCATGCAGCACTGTCTTTCAGTTTCAATGAAAATAGCGGCCAATACTGGCAACCATTCTAGTTTGACTGAGTAATGGCAAGAGTTAGGTCACCAGTGTTGCAAGTTTACAGTAGGCTTGTCAATTCCCCAGGCTGTTTTATGGATCTCTCCCTTAAATTTGGTGAAAGTTTATTGATTTAGATATCACAAACATGTCCTCTGCTACTGACAATTTATTTTCACAGAAAATTTGGGGTTTCATACGACTACCATGGTTCATGTACATAGGGCAACAATTCAGGTACAAATCAACCGCAAGGTCCTTGGGAGTCTCCAGCTGAACACCTTGTCTACACCGCTTTAGGAAGCTGGGCCTCCAGCTTAGTTCTTTCACTGCTGAATTTCCTATAAGCCACTTGGGATTTTCAGTGATGTCTTAGTGAAACCTATTCTTTGACACAAACAGCAATTCTGAAATAGGTTATGATACCAAAAGAACCGTAAATAAATTTAGTGAAATTTCACCTTTTAGAATGTAAATACAGGTTTGTGTGACAGAAGTTACATTGTTGTAATGAAGTACTTCAGGATTCTGAAAATATATGACTTGGTACTATATAGCATTTCAGTAAGTACTGCTTAGAGCAGCTAGAGAGGTGTCTGTAAGGGTATTTGAAGCTTGCTGAAAAATCTCAGAGTGAAGCATAATTATCACTAAGAACATATGGTTGCTGTACAGTCCTATAGGGTCTGGTAATTTTTTGAGATTATTTAAGATTTTTATCAATGACCAGGAAAACAATATAGAACACAAAATGGCAATGAGAAACCTTTCACTGCTACAAGAACTGGAGAACTATTAAATAAAAAAAGAGAAGTGACTAACTGTCTAAGAAAATACCTCATCTGGTAAGCCAGGCAATTGAATGAATTTTTAAACACATACTATAATAAAATGCAGACAAATGTAAATTTGCAAGTCTGAATATTGTATTACATTCGTATTAGAAGACAAAATATTCGTTTTTGTAAAGTAATTGTGGGTGTCCTGGATAGCCAGCAGACTATGAATTATCAAGAGTAGTGTTCTAGCCAAAACTTTTAATGGGATATCTTTGGGGACAGAAATAGGAATACTAAGTCAGATTAGGGATGTCATATTACCACTAAATCCAGTTTGTTTTCTCGCTTCAGAAAGGATGGCACAGAAGTTATTTGTGCTACAGTGGTTAAAAAGGAACAAAAAAAATTTTTTTTTTTTTTTCAACCAAGGAGCATATCAAATACCACACCAAAAAAAAAAAAGCTAAAACAAAACAAAAACAAAAAAAAAACCCCACACACAACCCCACACCACACCAAAACAAAACATCTCAATAATTTATTAACTCATCTTGTAAATCCTATATGGCAAACACTAATTTGACAGAGTTGACAGTAGCAGGCCAAAATATGTGAAAATAGCAAATGAATCAAAAAAATCTTATTTACACATTCCAAGTGAATCAAACAAATCTGTATTACCAATATTATACACTAAAAAAAAACCCAAAAAAACCCCCCCAAAAAAACCCCACCCAAACCCAAAAAACATAAGGGTTGTTCTGTAGCAAAGTAATTTTATTAACAGTTCTGGTCAGGTTCTAAAGTATGTATTTTTATATACATGTCCTGGATCAAACAGTTTCTGTTCTTAAGGCATTAACTGATTGAGAGGTTAAATGACAGGTATGCAGGAGGTTAGATTAAATAATCAAAATGGTCCTTTCTGGTTCTCAGAAACCTATGCATTCATGCCAGTAAATCTGGTTTAAATGAAGAGACTTTTTTACTTTTCCGTGCTTGCAGGAACTTACAAGTGATTTCATCTCATGAGGGATGAACACTGGAAGGCAGGAAAACTTACGTTTACACTATTGAAACTGATGTGATATTGGTCCTCTTTCAACAAAAATCTAGTATCCTATTTACTTATCTTACACATCACATACCTTCAGGGAAAACATTGATTGTCTATGAATTTTACTTTATTCTTTTTCAATAAAAATATTTTGTTGATACCCTATTTCATTCTATGCGAACTAAGCTCAGTCATAGTTTTTTCTCTCTTTCATTTTGTGTATCATAAGTACTTGTGGACGGAATCCCAAAGGAGCCCAGCAGTGAATCCAATTTATCTAATCCAATCAAACCTAGAAGAATTATTTCTAGAAGTATGAAGATTTTGAACTCTGCTAAAGCTTATTCCTTCTTTTAGCATTACATACCTAAATAATTGAAAATACAGCATTTCTCTTAGCTGCTCATATTTAAAAATTACTCAAGAGTCTGTAGGCCAGAATGCCCTGCAGGGGTTTATTTCCAATAATGCAAAAGAACCTTAAAAAAGTGTATTCTAAATTAGAAGTCCATCTTATATCAGAGACTAGGATTTAGATAACTAGTATTATAACTCTTTTAGTCCCCCATGATAGTGCCCATTTTTTAGTAAAAAGGTGTAGTGTTGTATCAAGAACATCAGCCCTTTTTTAGTTTTTTGCTTCTCTAGTGAAATTTTCAGAGAATGAGATTTCTAATCAGCTATAGCCTTTACATCCCTGAGATGATGCAGAAAGTACAAGCAATACACACACTTCTATGACAAACCCACTGCTTTCTGCCCAAGATTCAGGGTTAAAACTCTGTTTCGAACTTGCAGACCCATTTAACTCCATAAAATCACTAACCAAACTGCAGCCTGAGATTCTGATGGAAGTAACACAACACTTCTGTCCAGTCTAAGCCAACTTACCTGAAGACAGAAAGAAACAGACATTAATTCTGCTCACTGAACACAAGCAAGTATCTGTAAGGTGGCTGTGAGCCAGCACTGCACGACACAGCTCTAACCTATCCTTTGTGCTCTCTTCATATACCTTTACTACCTCAGGATCAAAATATTTCTGCTTGAATAGTAAAAAAAAGGAATTACCCCATCTTACTATTATACTACTACTTCAAAATCCAGACATTTCTTCTCAGTAGTTATTTATGTAGCATTCGAAATCACTTGTTAAGCAAATAAAATTTTCTCAGAAAGCTAACTAGTGAAGTAGGTAGAAATGATCAATAATTTTCACTGAAGGTACAGTTCAATAAAGCCAGTTTGAGTGCCCAAAGACTAGCATATACTGTCCATTTTATTCCATTATTAGTATGCTTCCTGTCCATCACAGATTTGGACTGACCCAACTAGTAGTCTTCACAAAAATGCTTGATCCCACTTTGAGCCTTAGCATAATGTAGGGACTATTCCCAACAGGCAGCCTGGATATGGTGATTCTGCTCTGGGTAGTAGGACATTTGTAGTCCCTGATCAATTTTATTTATTAAAACAGAAACTACTTTCTGGGATGTCTACAGTGCAGAATAAAAGAGAAATGAAGAATGAGCTACAGCAACAGATGCTGAATGCCTACTTGTTTCAATCTTTGTAATTTACATCTATTTTGGATTATTCCAACCATTTCTCCCTAAGGTAAATGTCTTATTAAAAAGGCTAAATGTAAGCCCTAGGGTTATGAAGTATTGTGTGCTCTCACCCTTGATCATCTTCTTACTTTGCAATATAGGTGTAGTTCCTAAAGGTAACTGTCCCTCAATAAATATATATACAGGAGCAAAAGCTTTGCTCTTTTCCCTTGGTGCAATCCTTGCTAACACAGTTATGCACACTATCAAATTGATTTGTTTAAAAAATATTTAAGTTTTTTTTTGGCCTTGAATAGTGTATGCCTTGCTAACATCCAACTCTAGATTTAAATCATCCTCAGAAAATTAAGTAAATGCTTCAGGCATTTCTAACATAACAAATGAGAGCAAAATTAAACCCCAGAATAATAGCTTGTACACTTCGTTCCATCGAGGTAGTTGAAACAGCAGAAAAAAGTCACATTACATATGATTAATGTTTAGAGACTAATGTTCATTACCCATTTCAACCAACCATGAAGACAGCATAGCTACAAGCAGGAATAGATAATAATAATAATGAAAGAGAAACATACCAATTTCAGGGGAAAAAAAACCACCACCAAAATTTATTTTAAAATATTTCTAAAGCTACAGTATAAGCATCTACAATACCTGTTCTTCAGAGCCATAGATCTGCATATATTTTTTATTTTACTGTTCTGTTCATCTGTTTCATTTTATTCCTTTGAAGATTATTGGTATAACCCTCTCCACTAGACACTGCAAACAATCTTTCAGATAATTTGCAAATAATTTTATCCTTTACCTTATCCTCATGTGCATTTTTAGACCCTTCCCCCTTGTCAAGGGTGGATATTAATAGATATGACATATATTAGATCATTTTCTTCTGTGGTACTAACAGTCTGAAATAACATTACTCTTCAGAAGCTGAAATTCTGTCTTTCCAGAACAGACTATGTGAAACACTGCATAGCTTAATATCAAGTGGTTTAATGAACAATTGAGGTCTAACAAGAATAAATAAAAGGAATTATTTAAATAACATGTCATTCTGTGATCAGATAAAGCTCATTTGAACAACTTTACCCAGGGGTTTGGGTAGATTTTGGCTCCAAATTTGAACATCTCAATGTAGATATGAAAAAAATATAGGCGTTTTTCTGTAAGTGAGGTGTCTAAGGTCATCAGCAGTAATTTGCATGTTAGAGGTTAGACTGAATTTTCTGAACATGGTTGTCTAGTGCCACTTGAGATGGCCTAGAATACTGGGGGAACTACATGGGTGGGGAGATGTGACAGAGGATTTGCAGAAGGCTTTCTACAGCAGAAGCTGGAGGCCAAGGGACACTGAGCTGCTGGAATAGCTCCAGGCATCTGTATACATGCAACTGAACCATAATCCTAGTCAACTGAGACAATAGAAACCATGGAGCTACTTAAATGAGCAAAAGCAGGTGTCTAAGATCAGATTTATAGAAAAGAATGAAACAAAAAAAGGTTTCCAAGTGAATTCTTAATTCTTTTAGCCAGACATTATATTTTTGTTTTGTTTCTTTGGTAACAACACAGCTCCTAGCACAACTAGGCCAAGTAAACAAAAGCACAATGGGATCTCAACCATTAACTAGATGCTATAGCTATTAAATGAAGAATTTAATTATTTCTTTATATGTCTTCTTTCTCTAAAATGTACTACTAACAAGAATAAACACCAAATTATTTCTGAGAAAAAAATGCTGATTATAAATTAAGAATTAAATTTTCTGAAAAAAATTTCAAACCAAACATTTTCCTAACAACTACAACTTAAAAAACCATATGGAGAGTTAAACACAAATACATATATTGAACTCAGCCAGTTTAAATTATTCTGATAACTATCCTTATACAGGACAGTTTTTCAAATAAGAGAAGAAACCGAATGTGGTGGGTTGACCCTGGCTGGCCAGGTGCCCACCAAAAGCTGCTCTATTGCTCCCCCTCCTCAACTGGACGGAGGAGAGAAAATGTAAGGAAAGGATGACAGGTCAAGATAAGGACAGGGAGGGATCATTCCACAATTACCGTTACAGGCAAAATAGACTTGACACTGGAAAATTAATTTAATTTATTGCCAATAAAATCATGGTAGGGTAATTAGAAATAAAACCAAATCTTAAAAACACCTTCCCCCACCCCTCCCTTCTGCCTAAGTTTAACTTTACTCCTCAATTCTCTACCTTCTCCCCTTCCAGTGGTGCAGGGGGACAAGAAATGTGGGTTGCATTCAGTTCATCACATGTTGTCCCTGCCACTCCTTCCTCCTCAGGGAAAGAAATCCTCAAACTCCTCCCCTGCTCGAGCATGGGGTCTCTCCCATAGGAAACAGCCCTCCATGAACTTCTCCAATGTAAGTCCTTCCCATGGGCTGCAGTTCTTCAACAACTGCTCTAGTTTGGCCCCTCCCACAGGGTGCAGTTCTTCAGGAGCAGCTTGCTCCAGCCTGGGTCCCCTGTGGGGTCACAAGTCCTGCCAGCAAACCTGTTCCAATGTTGGGTCATCTTTCTCCATGGATCCACAGGTCCTGCCAGAAGGCTGCTCCAACATGGGCTTCCCATGGGGTCACAGCCTTCTTTGGACACCCACCTGCTGTGGCTTGGGGCCCTGGCTTGGGGCCCTCCACAGGCTGCAGCTAAATATCTGCTCCACCAAGGTCCTCCATGGCTGCAGGGCACAGCCTGCCTCACCATGGGCTGCACCAAGGGCAGCTGGGGAAACTCTGCTCCAGCAACAGGAGCACCTTTTTCCCTTCCTTCTTCACTGACCTGGGTGCCTACACACCTGTTTCACATATTCTCACTCCTCTTTGGCTGCAGTTGTGCAGGTTTTTTCCCCCTTCCTAACAGAGGCTCTGCCACTGTTGCTGATGGGTCCTCACCATGGGCTGCACCAAGGGCAGCTGGGGAAACTCTGCTCCAGCAACAGGAGCACCTTTTTCCCTTCCTTCTTCACTGACCTGGGTGCCTACACACCTGTTTCACATATTCTCACTCCTCTTTGGCTGCAGTTGTGCAGGTTTTTTCCCCCTTCCTAACAGAGGCTCTGCCACTGTTGCTGATGGGTGGGCCAGTGGTGGGTCCACCTTGGAGCCAGCTGTCAGACACAGGCAGGCTTCAAGCAGCTTCTCACAGAAGACACCCTTGTAGTCCCCTGTTACCAAAAACTCGCCATGCAAGCCCAACACACTAAAGCATACCAAGGAAGCTGTGGAATGGAAGAGAATTCACCAGCCTGCAAGAATTCATGTAGATGGACATGAGTCCACGAACATTAGCTCATTATCATGCACTGGTTTCTACTGATAAGCCAGTTATTATTCTGGCTGTTTCTTAGAAATAAAAGTCATGACAGTAGCAAAACAATAAATGCTTATGTTATTCTTCTACGAATAAAGTATGTATTTAATGCTTCAGAAGTCACATTTATATAAAATTTCTACTGAAAAGTTAGCTATAAAAATCATCTATACTACATCACTCGTCCATCTGTATGTTTCCAGTCTCTGGCAATTCTGAGCTTATATCTACAAAAGTAGAAATTCCCTCATTTTTATGACATGGATTGTTACTTAAGAAGAGTTAATGACCTGTAAACCCTAGTTTCCTCTCTGTATCAGTGAAAACATAAGGCTAAAGTAACAGCTGAAGTGAATTAAACATCATGACAGATAATGAAAATTGCAGACAAAGTATTTAATCTAATTTCTCCTTATATTTCACAGATCTGTAAGTGAAAGGGTATTATAAAGGAAGAATTTTAAAAATATCATCACCTTCTAGAATGCTTTTCACTTTATAAGAATAACATATTATTAACATTTCATCTGGATGGCTATTCAGAAGACATTCCAGAAAAAGCTGCATTACAATTATCAGTGGTGCCATCATGATCATAAATATTACCAGATTATTAGAGGTACATTACAGTCCCTACTGCTACCCTATTGTGAGTGGATAAATCAGTGATTTATTCAGGGCACTGATTTCAGTGAGTGTAATTCAGTGGATGGCCAGTGGAGGTGGCTGACCAGTAGTGCTGGTTGACACACCAGCTTGCTTTTATCCACCATCAGCATGATAAAGCTACTTTCTTGTTTCACTTGATATCATTTCCAGCCTTCATGTGAGTGGACTCAAGTGAGAGAAGAAAAGCAATAGCTGCTGAGTAAGATACATGAAGACTAAGTTGACAGCAGGGTTAACATTGCATTTAAGGATATCTTTAAATGTTAATACCATGGTTCTATTTATCCTATATCATTCAAACACAAATTTAGGACTCAAAAGGAAGAGCTTCTTGATATTTGGATAGGATTCATGTCAAATAATTATACGTATTTACATCTGAGCTACTCAACCTGATATGTTTTGGTTAGCAGAAAAAGGAATCTTTAAGGACCCTCCTCTGACATGCTTTAAACTTATCTATAGGATAAGGTGGACTGCATCCCAGAACCACCTATTTCTCTCTATTGGTAAGAAAGACCATTTCAGATATGAGTACATATATGGCTACAAGAATCTTAAAATTTAACATTGTTGAGAGGGGATGCATAGCAATTAAGGCATCATATAAAATACAGATTTGCTGTAAAATTATGCCAAAAGCTAGCCACAGCTCATTCAGTTGGAAATCAGTTTTAGTCATAGAATCATAAAGTCACAGAATCACAGAATCATAGAATGGTTTGGGTTGGAAGGAACCTTAAAGACCATCTAGTTCCAACCCCCCTGCCACGGGCAGGGACACCTTCCACTAGACCAGGTTGCTCAAAGCCTCATCCAGCCTGGCCTTGAACACTTCCAGGGATGGGGCATCCACAGCTTCTCTGGGCAACCTGTTCCAGTGCCTCACCACCCTCTCCAGGAAGAATTTATTCCTTATAGCTAACCTAAATCTACCTGCTTTCAATTTAAAGCCATTGCCCCTTCTCCACTGGTCAATGTCCCCTAGTTATTTGACCTGGGGGAGGTCAGACATCCAAACCTGCTGCTAAGATGTAATTCTTTCCCTCCTGGAGGATGCAGATATGAGGGGTGGTAGCTCCCCCTAAGATAGATTATAGGGAAGGACTCCATTGTTCTGTCTCAGATATAAAAGAATCTCAAGAGGGAGTCATGTCAACTTTGTACCTCCAATTATTTTTCCCCTAGTTATTTGACCTGGGGGAGGTCAGACATCCAAACCTGCTGCTAAGATGTAATTCTTTCCCTCCTGGAGGATGCAGATATGAGGGGTGGTAGCTCCCCCTAAGATAGATTATAGGGAAGGACTCCATTGTTCTGTCTCAGATATAAAAGAATCTCAAGAGGGAGTCATGTCAACTTTGTACCTCCAATTATTTTCT
>NW_010245482.1:0-6052 GCF_000690775.1 Eurypyga helias | reverse complement strand
GCAGGAAATAAGAGAGACAGAAAGAAGTAAATAAGTCTGGTTTTTGTTCACATCTTGTACCAATTTAATATCATATTAATTTTCAGACTCTGTGCAGCTGAGTTATTCTGACAGGTATTCTGCATGACACAGTTCTCTCATATCAATAAGTCATGAAGCTAATGAAGGTTATAAAGCCTGTTCTCTGACAACTGATGATGACATTGTGGAATAACTCACCCATTGCTTATCAGTACAATCAGTGAGAGATTAGAGTAACCATTATCACTGGTGCCTAGCACATAACAGGGAATAATCGTCAAATTATTGACAAACAGGACATAATAAATCTTTTAATTCCTCCAGGAGACAACAAAACATCTTGCTTTCAGCCTTGGGTAATGCATACTGGAAATAAGTTACAACAGCAAGTGACATATGAAAGGTTGCATACAGCCCACTGATTTCCACAGCAGAGGAGAGGAAGTGAGCAGCTCAGACCAAGAGTCAGCTGGGACAGGAGACGTGTTTGTGGGGTGGTCAGCATTTGAGAAATCTCACACAAATGACAGCATGTGCTTCCAAGACACTTAACGTCTATCAACTAATAACTGCTGTAGATAGTAGGTCCTCAAAAGACTTGAGCACATAGTTAATCAGAAATCCAGATTCTTTTTTCTAATCTATTTGTATGTAAAGCACTGATCCTTATAGACTCTAGGCCTAGAAGAGGGATTAGAAAATAGTACATTATGTAGACTTCAGCTACCTCCAGTAAAAATGAGGCATATACAGATACAAAAGGTACAACCACAAGTGATTTATGAACTCGGAGAATCAAGATATTCTTAAGTATCATTATCATTATATTATTAACACCAAAGTATGACATCACATCCTATGATGACAGAATTTTATAGGTTTCTAAACAAATGGTTAAATTATTTCAGCAAAAAGAAAAATGTATTTCAAACTTAAATACCTTTATAGAACTAGTACACCCCAGAAACATTTGAAACAAAGTTAAATGCAAGAAGAAAGTAGAAGGAAGACTTTACTTTTGCATTAGCCATTGTCCTACATAATACAAGTTAAAAATGGTTTCTTGGACTTAATAAAATGTAAGTTTTATACATTTTTTTAATACATTTCCCTCTTCAGCCACTGCACATGTACTTTTTCCTTATATCAGAGCATTTTAAATTGATCTAGAAGATTGTGTGGGAGTAGACACCTATAAAATTTAATACAAAATTCAATTACTATGAAACAAAACCCTTCACTATTCATCTCATAATGTACCATTACAATGTTGTCTCTAGCACACTTCTGGTGGGGATGGATACTCTATGCAAAAATAGTTTCCCCCACAGTACAAAATAAACTAAGCAGGACCTTAAAATAGTTAATAAGTGTGAATCTTTAATGAGATTCACACTTAATGTCAATTACAAAAGCATACCACCAGTCCATATCTGTGATTTTGTTGGGCCCAGTCTTATTATAAGTTGGCCACACCACAGTAAAAACATTCATCTAAACTTAACTAAGCAGGACCTTAAAATAGTTAATAAGTGTGACTCTTTAATGAGATTCACACTTAATGAGAATTCAAGTATCAATTACAAAAGCATACCACCAGTACATATCTGTGATTTTGTTGGGTCCAGTCTTATAATAAGTTGGCCACACCACAGCAAAAACATTCATCTAAACTTCTGCATTATTTACCAAGCTTTTCTTAAGGTCTTATATACCTTAAAATAGTTAATAAGTGTGACTCTTTAATGAGATTCACACTTAATGAGAATTCAAGTATCAATTACAAAAGCATACCACCAGTACATATCTGTGATTTTGTTGGGTCCAGTCTTATAATAAGTTGGCCACACCACAGCAAAAACATTCATCTAAACTTCTGCATTATTTACCAAGCTTTTCTTAAGGTCTTATATATCTTTTTTTTCCATTTCTAACATATATCCTTCAGAAAGAAAGCTAGTACAAACTCTAGTACAGCATTTATGCCCCACTAAAGCCTTACACTGAAAGTTTTCCAGCACCTGAGACTGTGTGCTGGCAATCTTCAGTAGGCAAGTGAATTCTCAACGACTTTAAAACAAGACCTTCCTGCCAAACAATTTAGCCCATTCTTGAGTTGTCATTTATTTTCATGACTTCTGTATAACTATACTCCTCTGGTTACGTTCACTGCATGGTAAAACTACTTTGCATAAATTGAGACTTATCTATGAAGAGCTGTATTTCTAAATCCTCTTTGCCTCCAAACTACTCTTAAAATAGTTGCTCTAGTCTTGTCAAAATGCATCATGCCTGTTTTCCAAAATCTTCAAGAGACTTAAGGTATCCTTGAAGTATGGAAGTGGTAGAGGAGGGGACACATATTAGTTGAAAACAGCTTTCTAGGTTGTGCTGGTTTTGGCTGGGTTAGATTTAATTTTTTTTCATAGTAGCTATTTGGGGCTGTGTCTGGATTTGTGCTGGAAACAGTGTTGATAACACAGGGATGTTTTTGTTATTGCTGAGCAGTGCTTACAGAGTCAAGCTTTTTCTGCTTCTCATACCACCCCAGCAGCAAGTAGGCTGGAAGTACACAAGAAGCTGGGAGGGGAAAGAGCTGGGACAGTTGCTCCCAACTGGCCAAGGGGATACTTCGTATCATATGATGTCATGCTCAGCACATAAAGCTGAGGGAAGACAAAGGAAGGGAGGGATGTTCAGAGTGATGGCATTTGTCGTTCCAAGTAACGCTTATGCATGATGAAGCCCTGCTTTCCAGCAGATGGCTGAACACCTGCCTGTCAATGGGAAGCAGTGAATGAATTCCTTGTTTTGCTTTGCTTCTGTGAACAGCTTTTGTTTTACCTATTAAACTGTCTTTATCTCTACCCACAAGTTGTCTCACTTTTATTCTTCTGATTCTCCTTCCCCAGTACTGCTGGGGAGGGGAGTGAGTGAGTAGCTGTGTGGTGCTTAGTGCTGTCTGAAGTTAAACCACAACATTGGTGCATAAAGAGGACCACTTACAATCAAAGCCTTCTCAGAAAGGTTTGATAGAACTATGCTTTAGATCCCATAGGGTCTTTGTATGTGTGATAAGACTGTAACTTTTCTCAGAAAATCAAGCTTCAAGTATCTGCCTCTGCTATTTATCTGCAACACTACTTATTCATATGTAATCAAATACCATGCAGAATATTACCAAATAGGAGCCTTTTTTGAAATTCCTTAGAAAGCCTGGCTCATCCATTTTGCAGCTGTAGCGTGTGCACAATAGTCTAATTATAGTAATCCTAATCTGTGCAGACTATGTTATTAAACGTGACATATACTTTAATTGTTGACAGATGTCTTTGAAACCTGCATAAATATTTATAAGGTCACATGTACTTCTATAGCAAGCACAGACAAAAATTCCAGGTATATTAGTCTGTCTATTCCAAATCCTTTTATATGCACATGCAAACTCAGGATTTCCATTATAATAACTATTTTATTATTTAGTTTATCTGAAGACTTGAAAGGACCATTTTCTTTCTAAAATGAAATGAACAGCATATAGATTACAGACAGTTCTGATTACCTTAGAAATCAGAGTACTATTTCAGTACATTGCAATGTGTTAGGCCTCGTGCTCACAGTTATCAAATATTGCCATTGTGCTGTTTATTCATAACCACACAATTTCACTGATCACCTATATAGGAGATTTCCATAGAAACCTTCAAATCTCCAAGAACAGTTCAGAAAAACAGGATCAATCCAGCAACACCATTCACTGACATTTAAATCTAGTGCACATGTTCCTTTTTAGAACTTAGAAATCCTCATTTAAATCACATATAATTAAAAACTTGGTTATTAAAATACCACCCAAAACAACCACAAAATAGGCAACATTTACAAAAAGTACCATATAGAAAATTGATTCAATTACCTGTGCCTTTCAAAGATGTTCTAGGGAAGGCTTAAACTAACGAATAAGTTGAAGACTGAGGGGTCACACAAGTCACAAAAACTGCTTATGTATCCTTTCAGCTGTTAGGGTAGGTGTCACTTCATGCAGCTTTAGTGATCTAAGCTTAAGCATCTGTCTCTGCAAAAAGACAGGTAAGTGTGTTGATTAATTCATTTCAGCCTAAAGTTAACTGAAATGTTTATTGAAGTTGAAAGTCAGATTCCCTCCTCATATTCTCAGTTTTGAAAAATATAAGCATCCGTGCATGAATGAGGGTTTAGGGGTTTGGGGATTTTTTTCCCTATAGGATTTGTCCACTCAATTTAGACATGTGTAGGCAAGTTAAGTGCATCTAGTCACCTTTAGAGTCACTAGACCTTTCAGAGTCAATGGATAGACATGTGTAGGCAAGTTAAGTGGAACTAGTCACTTTTTCGAGTCAATAAACCTTTTAGACTCAATGGAAAGAAACAAGCATCTTCAGAAGACTGACCTCATCCTAAAATAAGCCACATAAGAATGCATGGACATACACATTACTGATTTTGGAAGGGTATTAGCTGGCACTACATATTCCAAGGAGGGTTGATTTTTTTTTTCAGTTGAATTCTTGCACTAAAATCTCATTCTGGCAAAAATTACTCTCCTTCAGAAAACGATGGGAGGGCCTGATCATTTAAAGGAACAAAGTGAAAATAAGAAACCTTAGCATTTAACTGGAAAAATGTAACCATGAAGTGATAGAATACTAAGTCATTTCAAGGGGGTGTGATAATTTCATCCTTGAAAGTCTGGTGAAGGGCTCAATCAGAAAGGAAGGGAAGAAAACAAATGTCAGCCATTTGATACCAATCTTCCTGTTGTCTCAAACATAGAGAAAAAAATATTTTAAAAGTCCTAGCTGAGAGTATATTTTTTTTTAAAAAAAGTGTTATTAGTTTTCCTAACAATTAATATAGATATTTACAGGAAGTTTTATGGATTTCTTTAGCACAGCAACAGTAAGCTTTGAATTCTTTTCCTTGTATCAGAAATATTTTACACAAAGCATGCCAACAACTAAACACCAGAAACAGACGAGTCAGCATTCTAAAGCTTTTATAAAACATAAAAAATCTTTAACTTCTTTGAGTCATGTTTTTTTGTATTATATTTTCTCTCACACAGAGGATCTAAGTGGGAAAATAGTAGAAAATACTATTCAACGCAGTTATATGTTTTTAATTCTACTGGAAGTATGAATTTCCTGCATTAAAGACTAACGCAAAATTAAGAAATTGTTGTTAAAGTCTAGAATAAATATCATAAGAATTTTGTAAGGCACTTCGGGTGTTTTTCAATTTTTCATAATCGAATTACATGTGCATGTCCTAGCTGCTCTGAGGATAATATATGGCAGATGGAGTTTAAATTTTGTTTCAAATGCCAGTAGAATTTATATATTGCACTTAACCTGACAAGGCTTTCATTATTGCAATGCATTCATTTCTACATGGTTCTGTAATGTAAATTTATGTAGAAGTGAGAATCATTAAGAGATCAAGTATTAATGCAGAAAAATACAGAATGACTTTGATAAAATACAAGCCAAAATATACTAAAATGTTACATCTGAGCTTTAGTTTCTGGAGTTCAGTGTTCAGTTTTTTCTTCATATCTTTTAAAAATTGAATGTTTAATAAATTATAAACCTAGAAGATGTTCAAGTCTCTTTTGCATACAATCATTTCAATAATACACTACTTGGGTAGGCATAGTATAGATGTTAGTAAAATGCACTCACGTTCAAGGGTCAGATAAGAGACCTGAGAGCCAGATATTGAAGCAGATGTAAGTCTGGGCTGGATACTGGAGAGATCAGGTCTGTGAGTGAGCTAGTGGAGGGGCCAGGAGGCCATTTGCATGTTCCTGTTCATGTGTGAGGCCACTAGAAGCCAGAGGATCCAAGGCTGCTGGGTAGATGTGGAGTGTCTGAGTGTAGTTATTGAAGGGATCATTAGTATGTGTGTGGGGAAAGGTATCTGTACCAGCAGGAGGAGTTGGTGGTGGGGCAGCATGCCCATGCACCAGCAGCTGGGGAGACCAAAGTTCCAG
>NW_010245481.1:0-4649 GCF_000690775.1 Eurypyga helias | reverse complement strand
ATCCCCTCATCCAGATCATTGATACCTACGTTAAGCAAGAATGGCCTCAGAATAGAGCCCTGGGGGACACCTCTTGTGACCAGCCACCAACCAGACTTAACTCTGTTTACCATGCCCCTGTGCTCTCCCCTCCACCCAGTTTTTAACCCAGCTAAAAGCACATCTGTCTAAGCCATGATCCACTAGTTTCTCCAGAAGAATGCTGTGGGAGACTGTGTCAAAGGCTTTACTAATGTCCAGGTAGACAACACCCACAGCCTTCCCCTCATCCACTAGGCAGGTCACCTGGTCACAGGAGGAGATCAGGTTGGTCAAGGAGGACCTGCCCTTCATGAACCCATGCTGGCTGAGCCTGATCCCCTGGTTGTCTTGCATCTGCCATGTGAGCTCGCTCAAGATGAACAGCTCCATAACCTTCCCCAGTACCATGGTCAGGCTGGCAGGCCTGTCCGAGTCCTCCTGCCGGCCCTTCTTGTAGATGGGCATCACAATGGCCAGTCTCCAGTCTTCCAGGACCTCGCCTGTTAACCAGGACTGCTGGTAAGTGATGGAGAGCGGCTTGGCAAGCTCCTGTGACAACTCCCTCAGTACCCTTGGATGAATCCTGTCTGGCCCCATAGACTTGTGAGTGTCCAGGTGGCATAGTAGGTCGTTAACTGCTTCCCCCTGGATTATGAGGGATTTATTCTGCTCTCCATCCCTGTTTTCCAGCTCAGGGGGGTGATAACTGGTCTGGCTATTAAATAACTGAGGCAACGGCAGCATTTAGTACCTCAGCCTTTTCCTCATCCTTTGTCACTGTTTCCCTTCACATACAATAAGGGATGGAGATTCCTTTTGTTGCTAATGTATTTGTAGAAACGTTTCTTGTTGGTTTTTTTGCAACACTGGCTCGATTAAGTTCAAGTTGAGATTTTACCTTTCTAATTTTCTCCCTGCATGACCTTATAAGATCCCTGTACTCTTCCTGAGTTGCCTGCCCCTTCTTCCAGGAGTGGTAAACTCTCCCTTTTTCCCCCAGAGTTCCAGCAAAAGCTCCGTGTTCAGCTAGGCTGGTCATCTTCCTCGACAGTTTGTTTCATGGCACATGGGGTCAGCCCACTACTGCGCCTTTAAGACTTCCTTTTTGAAGGACAACCAACCTTCCTGGACCCCTCTGTCCTTCAGGGCAGTCTCCCAAGGGATCCTCTCAACCATTGTCCTAAACAGACCAAAATCTGCCCTAAGTCCGTGGTAGTACTCTTGCTGACCCTCCCCTCCTTACTTCACCTAGAATCAAGTGCTCTATTATTTCATGGCCCAAGACGGCCTCCTGCTACCACATCTCCCACCAGTCCTTCTCTGTAAGCAGCAGGTCAAGAGAAGCACTTCCCCTAGCAGGTTCACTCACCAGCTGCGTCAGGAAGTTGTCTTCCACACAGTATGTACTGAAGTTTGCTGTCACTCTGGACAAGTGCAAAAATGGCTTTGAATTCTCCCTTCAAAAATGTCCACAGCTTTTTCCAAAGTACTGCAGTCTAGGAATCACCTAATAAGCACGAATCAAATGTTGGAGCAATACTCTTAACCAAATCACTGCAAGGTGCAGTAGACCTGCAGCAGCCTATTCTCACATGGAAGTTATTTCATGTCCTTCTCATGTGCCACTGCACATGTAGCTACCATTCCACCTAAAGAGAAGGAAAGGCTTACCAGTCCCTGATTTCTCCCAGCCAGTAGGCAAGGTAAAGTTTGATTTCTGCCTATACCCAAAGTGATTTGGATCATCCTTATTCCCATGACTAATGCAACCCACCTCCCAAGAGGTGAGTACTCCTACCAGGGAGTAGTGGCCCCACCATACACTTACACACTTGTGTGAAGTATGCACACCTGCACAGAATATAAGTTTGCTAACATAATTTTGATTCCTCTGCTTCTGGTATTCACTATTGAGAAAGAACAATATGTCTTTTCCTTGACTTTAAATGCCACTATAACATATTATGTCTTTTAATGAGTAAGAACAGCAGCCAGTTCAATCACTTGTATTATAGTGTGATTAAGAAAGTTAATTGCAAGGATAATAGAATCATATGAGCGCTCGTTCCATTGGCTTTCACAGGAAATTTAGGGTGCGGTGTCCTGCTCAGTTTTAAGCTAATCTAAGGCTGCAATGAGCAGACGCAGTCCAGTCATTCCCCACCTTCATGTTTCCACAGCTCCCCCTGCAGTGACTAACAACTGCAAGGCAGCATGGTACCTCATCTTACTATGTGGTTCACACAGGGCAATTGCTACACGCCGAGGGAGGTGCAGAAATGTGCTGCCGAGGATGGTGCTGCACTTTTGGCAATACCCAGTTCGAACAACGTCAGCTAACAGGGAAGATAAGCAGGGATGAATGGTATCAACAGGAACAGTCAAAATACTTTTTCCTTTTCACTTACCCACTCTGCAACTCACTGTCAAAAGTGCTGCCTCTTACTCCAGCGTAAAAGGCACGTCCACAGACCTGAGAAGATAGGCTCTATTTCACATGCTGAAATGAGAAGGAAAAAAAAAAAAGGTCTCTTAAATGTAGTCTTCCATAAAGATAATGCAGCACAAAGTGAAAATTAAAAGTACAAATTATATCCGTGGCCAAAAGCAAGAATGCAATTCCATTTTTCATAAGCACATAAGTCGAACTGGGTTAGAAACAGATAGTGATGAAGGAACTACAGGAAGAAGTAAGCTATGTAATTTTACTCTATGTTCAACATAAATCCAAAGAAGGCTTGTAAAACAGAAACCTATGGATAACAACATGCAAGTGGCTGATGTCTCTTTAAGAACTTGGACATCATCTTCCAGAATTCCGAAGCCTTGTTAAACCTAAAGATTTCATCTGGTACTGCAGTGGCTGAATTTTGCAGTCATCACCACCCCAAAGAAACAGGCCTTCCTGAAGTGTCACGGGCAACATCTAACAACTCAGAGCACACTCAAACTTTCAGTAATGATGGAGGTGGCTGGTGATGACTGCAACACCTAAGAAGCCCTTCCTATTTCTTCTGATTCACATCTAACGTGCCTTACTCTCAGACAAGCGACTTTATGAGGAAGGTTCTAATTTGTGATGTTAGGTTTCTGCAGTTTAAGAGCTACATGCATTTTGTTGTGGTATTGCTACTCAAAACAGAATGAATATCAACCTTAAGCTATCATTAGTGTTTCAGGGCAGTACACCAACCCACACATGCCCCTTTTTTCCCGTCCTCGCTCAACTGAAATAACATTATAAAAATCAAAAACCACTTTGCAATAGAAACTCATCATACAAGTTGAAAGATATTAGGGAGACCACAGGAATCATACATTCAGTTTAGACAGCAGTTCTACAAAGTAAGGAAAAAAAAAATTTTTTTTCTTATAATCTGAGGCAACAAGTTATTCATACGACAGATTTAAAAAAAAAAATCTCATTCCAGTGAGAACTTTATTCATTTTCTTTTAAAAGATGTTCCAAAAAGTAGTTTCAAAGCAAATGTAAAAAAAAAATACTCATCACAGCAAAATTACTCATTACATGTTTGTACTACGTCCTCCAAAGAGATACTGCCGAACACTATTTGCTTCTTTATTAATCAGTATTTACACAAGAGTGTTCTTGTCAACATGCCTCCCTATCAAGGCTTCCGCCGCAACAACGCTAAATAACGTCTGAGAAGTTTGGAATGCACTGCTTTGAGTCATCAACGGGAAAAAAAAGGAAGGAAGAAAAAAACCATCTTCCTAACCTCTCTTTCAGAATTCCTAGATTTCAAGCTTAGCTAAAGTTTACAGGTCACTGAGGCACGAGAAACCTTAAGTTAGTAATACCAATGCCTTTGCATGAAGTTATACGCACCGTCTGCAGTGATCATTTCCATTTTCATGTATGTGTACTCTCACGATGAATTAAGACAGATGGTAACGTACTTCACTGATACTACGCACAGTTAGTTTCTGGGACAGCTGAATTTCCCACCATGGTCAAACTTCCCAGGCTTTGGATTTTGAAATAACAATAGGCAAAGGAAAAAATAGCGGCAATCGCATTTGTACTCAAAAAGTAGTGAGGGGACTTGTCAGCACACGTTAGGAACTTGGGTTTATCACTCAGTTTCAAGTTAAAAAAGTTTACCGAGAGGTGTGACAGAAGTCAGTGTACATCACGATGCCCCAGCAATGGGAGCATGATACTTTAAACTTGCTAGAAATAATTTTATCTTCTGAGGACCATGTACTGTATAAATTTTATCACTGTGACAACTTAACTTGCATTTAAGGCCTTTAGCGTGGTCTATAAACATGCATTTAAGAACACATGAGTAACTACTCTGATCACGAGTTAACCTTGCAGAAAGGATGTTATTCTGCCCGCTCCCACGGACGCACTCCTAAGATGCGCCAGCGACAGGGCAGGCGGCAGCACCCCCGCGGGTCTTCTGCTACGGACCCGCCGGAGTTCAGGTACAAAACTTGGGTTAACCACGTGAAACCGCCACCTCCGAGAACTTGTCACGATCCTCGCTCACGGCCGAGAAGGCTGCGCGCCAGAGCGCTTCCTAACACGGCCAGAGGGGTCACGCTGTAATAAAGATTAAACACCCGCCCAGAAGCCGCATCCGAGCGGCGAATGGACC
>NW_010245480.1:0-26744 GCF_000690775.1 Eurypyga helias | reverse complement strand
TTTTGCCATCCTCCCACCACTTTGCTGCTCTGTACAGTGGTTTGGGAGTTTTGGAGTGTTGCCGGATCCAGTTTTTTCACTCGGAGCAGCTCTGTGACACCTGTTCTCATTTCAGCCTGTGAACTGTGGTGGGGTTTAAAATTACTTGGGGAAGTGCTAGGCAAGAAGTGCAATGTGTCTAGTGGCCTTGTGTAACACAGGGAAAGGGAGGCTATGTAGAATATACTGGGTGAACCAGAAATGCTCAAACGAAGTCAGACTTCGAGATCTGTTAGTTTACCCAGACTTGTGCTTCTGTAATTGATCTGCAGTCCAGCTCCCCTCAACGTGTGTCCCCTTTTCCATCTATGTGGGGAGCCCTTTCTTACTCCCTTTTATTCAGCAGTGGCGTGTGCTGTACAGCTCTGTCCTCAGAGGGCAGAGGTGTTCCAGACCACCTGAAAGAAAAGGGAGATGCTTTCTCTCCAGAGCAGCACACGGCCCTGCCGAATCCAGCCCTGTGGAGCTAGAAGTTGAAGAGTGGGGCTGGGGGAAGTGGTGTCATTTAGCCTTTGTTTCCCAGAGGACCAGCTCTGTTTTTTCATAGGGGAGGATGGCCTTGGGCAGGAAGGGCATGGGGTTGCTGGGACAAGGCAGGGTAGGTGGGAGAGGAGGTCTGAGTTGAGCTTGGACATCTCCGGGCTATACTGCCCTCAATTTAATCTGTCATTGTGTGTGCACCTTCTGTTGCTTGTACAGCTTGCCTGTTGTGGAAACCAGAAAATATTCTCTGTAGTCAGCTGGTGACTTACAGAAACTTAAAGGCTCTGGGTTTGTTTAAAAAGGAATTGAGCCAGATGAGTTGCAATGCCATGTTTTGGACGGTGACTTACAAAGCTACTCTGCACACATTGATGATTCGTCACTGGTGATGAGACTCTGGAGAATTTTTCCATTTTTTTGTCCTGAAGTTAAAAATGATAATGAAATCCTTTGTGGCTTGTACTTCTGTTGTCACGGTTTGCTACAGGCCAAACATGTTAGAGAAGTCAATAGGCTGTCTGGAAGCGGCGTTGTTAATGGTGCACTCTTGATACTCACTAATTCTAGCTGTCTTGTTTCTGAAGTGGACCCCTCAGTGCAGAGTTGGAGAGCCTTGCAATCATTGCTGTATTTATCTTTGCAGTGCTCCCAGGGCTTGCTGGACTAGTCTTTTATTATTTGGATGTTTGTGAACTGACCTACACGTGACTTCACTGATCCTTCCGAGTCCTAAACTATGGGACCAGCTTTCCTTTTTGAAGTAGTTTTGCAACGCCAGGATTGCAGTTATTCTTTGATATGTTGCAATTTTTTTTTTTTTCCTGCTTCTCTTACCTATACTTCCTCACGGTTTTATGGTTTATTTTTCCTTCCTTTTCCAAACATTCTCCTGAGATGCATTATGGACACCTACATAGGTTTAGGAGAAACAAATCACCATTCACCTTTGTCTGGAGTTTCCCATGAGCTATTCAAGATAGTAACTTTACATTTATTTCCCCCTCTTTTTAATAATGCATTGGGGTAAAAAATACTTATATTACTACATCACTAATATTGGAAAAAACAGTGGGTCTCTTACAGCTGGACTGCAGCCTGGCAGATGACACTGGCTTACTTATTTTCTTAGTTAGCTTTGTCAGGACACTGCCCTGGCATATGTTTATACCAAAATTGCATAAAACAGAGGAAAGTCATAGTTAGCTCATTCTTTTTGACTGAGAACAGCACTTTGGCTTCTTGGACTTGCAGATAGTTGCAGGCTTGCCAGAACGTTTCACGTAGCGGCGATGACAGCAGTGACCAGCATGCCCACACAAGCCAGCCAGCTGGGCTCGGGAGTACCTGTTCCCAAGAAGAGAGATTGGTCAGAGCGTGTCTGGTTTGTTGGAATCTCAGATATGAACAGATGATAGATCAGCGTGCCTTTTGACAGGAATTTCAAGGAAATTGCTCTTTGTTGCATGGATATGCTGTATGTGGGCTGAGCTATTTTTCTCCTTTACCTTGTAATGTTTCTGATGTAAATACTTATTTTTCCACCCTGGTTCAGTGACATTCTGACTGCATGTGGGCAGGCTAGATTATTGTGGTTGTAATACAGCCCCATTCAAGGCTCTGTAACCTTGGGCAAGTATCTCTTCCCCTGTATCAGAAATAGCTAAGGTTTTTGTCCCTTGTTCCCCATTTTCTGGGGCAATTTACTTATTTTGGACAGTAGAAAGTCTGTTTTTTGCTTCTAAGGCTTTATTCCAAAGGCAATTCTGTGACTGTTTTAAGTGCATCTGCTTTTAAATTCATATAGAGGGCTTGTCTATGCGAATTCTTTCTGCGCTGCTCAGGCAAACTAAAATCCATGTGGCTGCTGATCCTGCATACCCAGAGAGGCAGTCCTCGTGTTACGGGCCGCGTGCAGCCGTGCGGTTGTTGCGTATGTAAGTCTTGAAGGGCAAATAGGATTCAGTCAAGTTCATTTAGCTTGGGCTTAACTTATGCCTAAGAGTGAGGTTAAGAGACCTGAAGATGCTGTGTGGTGGATGTATGAGACCAGGAGTCATGTTTCTGGTCCAACTGTGTTGGTCGCTGTCTTAGGCAAGGCTAGGATCCAGACGTACAGGCCAGAGGGCTTTCTCTTAACTTTCACAAGGGTTTAGTTTCTTACTATGTTAAATAGGAAAATTTTTATAAATTCTGAGGATTTTTTTAGGGTTGGGAAAGCCTTTTGCTGTGGTTGCCTCTGAAGATAACCATAAAAAGGAGTTTGGGGCATATAAAGAAGTAGTAGGAGGCAGAGCTACTGACTGGGAAAATGAGGTCTAACTTTGGAGTCGGAAGGCTGAAAATCTCTGACACTTCCCAGTAGGACATCTGCCTTCTTAAAGGAGAGAGCTGTACCCAAAGTTTTGCTCTGTGTACAAGATAAATATTTGCTGTTGTTCTCCCACACTCTTAATCCTGTATTTACCAAATAAAAGTGACTTGGGGTGAGATTATGATTGATATGATCAAATAATTGCAGCGGTACAGGTGCAGTAAGTCTGTCTGATCCACGCTTTGAAAGCACCCAGAGATGCACATCTTGTACCTGCAGTGCCCTGTAGCAATGCCAGAGCCTGTAGCTGACACCTCCTCACTCCAGCAGTGCTCCCATAGGAATGTAAGCAGTGCCCCTTTTTTTTTTGTTTTTAAATCATTTGTTTGAAATAAGGTTGGTAGGATGATGCTTGCCTGAATAATTACAGACACTTTCAAAACCAGTAACTTTGTACCCTCAAAAGAAAAAATTGCAACCAAGTCTGTTGTTTCAAAACTTTGGAAAGTCATTTTCAAACACATTCCTTAAGTATGTTTATTAGCTAGTTCCCCTCCCAAATGCTGGTTGCTATTGTTACTTCATTTTATTGTGAAAGCATGATTTATTTTCAACTTGATCAACTAGATTTCAGTCAGTCTCATAGAAGTCAGTTACTGATCTTGTGGTGAGAGGAGCTTGCTGACCAGATTAATGGAGAGGATATGGGGAAGATTACTTCTTTATCGCTGAACTTATTAGTCTCACGTTGAAAATGAACAAACAACCTGGCAACACTTTTTTTAATGCACTAAAAATGTCTTTGGCTGTCTAAATAAGGGAAATCCTGCCTGAAAAGGATGCAGAAACTTCCTTAAACATAAAAATATTTTTACCATGTATGTATTCTGAAAGCACAGATACAGAAATAGAAGGCATTGGTATTTGTTTCTTCACCCGAGAAGTGAACATAATGAGAAAGAGGGCTTAGGTGTTTTTTTTCTTCTTTTGCAATATTCTGAATAAAGAAATTGCAGCCTGTCAGGCGTGTGAAGAACTACCAAGTACTGCAGGTACAGGTGTTAAAGAGCAGGTTAAATTCCAGCCAAGGCTTTGTAGTTCACTACAAATTGCTTTCCACCTCTATCAAGTAATCAGTGCAGAGCCTGCTGTAAGTGGGCTTTACACATTGCTGAGTCAGCAGCGTCAAGATGAAGATCACAAACAAAACCCATCCAATGAGATGAGTGGAACGTGTCTCTGGCCTGAAGGGGGGAGAGGACAAGTTCATGTGACCCGTCTTGGCTAAATCAACAGTGACTGTGGCTTTTAACTGGGTTCATATGGTCTGTGTGGTGGTAATTTACTGCAGATTGCTGCTTTAACTGTGTTATTCCAGGTGTGTTTCTAGATAATGAGCAGCAAGTAATGGATGTCATCAGACAAGGATTTGTGGTTTGAAGGTGACCTCTTTCATGCCAGCCTAGCAGTAGCTGCCATTGGAATACGTTGTCAGGAAAATGTAATAGCTGTAGATAATGTTCGGTGTGATGCTCTTCTCTAGACCTTTCTGCAACATGCTGGTAATACTATCGTAGGATTTTGATGGTCTTCTAAAGGTGGCACACTGCAGCAGGAGTCAGATTTTCCTTGTGACGTTTTTTTTCTCTTGAAAAGTTTCCTTCACTCTTACTGTTTCCAAAAGGATTGTGCTTATTCTGAGCATTTTCATTCTTTGTCTACCTATAAAATACTGAGAGGCACATGCTCTCAATAGGCAGGCTATCTCAACAGCAGTTTTCCATATGTAGAGTGCTGGAACTATCAAATTAAGAGGAAAATAGTTTGACCAATTGGGATATTTTTCATTATGTAGAAAAATTCTGGAGTGAGGCACATCCTCCTTTATTGGTTTTTTTTTCCTCAACATCAGAGCACAGCACCTGAAATCCAAGTAGTCTGCTACGTTCTCTCCTTGGGGCTTTGGAAATGAGTGATCATTTAGGTGGATCAGTAACTTCAGGTCTCAGTTGGCTGTAGCATAACTGATGTTTAAATGAGAATTTTAATTTTTCTCTAGAGAGGGCTTTTCACATACATGTCAGAAGAAGTAGGCACATCCTCGGCTTTGAAATTCAAAGTCTGTTTCTTAATTTGTCTGATGTAGCTCAGTCAAGTGTTCAGATATTCCTTAGGTTTAAATCAGTTGCCCCCTTTTTTTTTCCCTATTGTTAAACTTACCATATTTTCTCCTGTACATTTGAAGTGAAGGAGGGAGTTGTTTTTTCTTGTTTATTTGTAAGAAATGTTTCAGTGGGGGGTGGGAATACAGTTTTGTTCTGGGTGAGTAATACCTTATTACCGAGCAGAGAACAAAGCTTACAGAAATAAAACCAAGGGAAGCTTTGTTGTTGGAAAATGATTCAGACACATCCAGCTTAGTTGGTTTTCATGTGCTGCAGAAGGAAGGGTGAATGATGAGGAACAGAAAACTGGAAGAGTCTCTGAGGTCTTTGACTCTCTTGCAATCTGCGTTGCAAACTGCGTGCTCTGTCTTGAACCAGCGTTTGCTTTCCTCCTGCTATGACTGCTGAGAGATTCTTCTCGTGGTTTCTCAGCTGATAGATATCTTCTGTAAATTTTGGGTTTGACCAGCTTAGTCTCGTTTGTATTTGTGCCAAAACTGCACTTTTCTCTGTTAGTGTTTACAGCTGTGTATTTGGTATGGAGGAATTTAATGCTTTCTTGACATTTTCTGGTTGAGACTTGTATTTTCCTGTCAGATGTTGTTCTTGCCTTTAAGTTCTCTATACCCTAAATGGTCACAGTTGTCCTTCTCCACATCTGTTTAATTTTAATTTATCTTCCTGCTACAGAGTTAATCTTAGTTATACACAGTAAAGGCTGGGTGAATGCTTGGTGCAGTGGTGGGAATATTTTCTAATCTCTTCCTGAAGTACTTTGATAATACTTTGATATATTATACATCATAGTGTAAGACAGAAAACAGTTTCGGTGTATGTGTTGAGACACGAAGGGTGCTGTCAGAATACGGTAATTTGTTGTATTTTCTCTTGATAGCTCGGGTCATTTCAGAAGCTGATACTTATTTATAAAGAAAAGTTAACCAGAATGAGCAGTTGTTCTTCCTTTTCCCCTCTCTCTCTTTTTACTTTTTAAAATTTTTTTGTGTGTTTCCAGTTGAGTGTTGCTGCCTGTATTTCTGTGGCCTGTGGCAGTCTTTCAGGCACGGATGGTTCTAGCCATCATCATTAAGCATCTCTCTCCAGGTGCATTTTTGTCTGGGGGCAGCAGACACAGGCTGCTGCTCACACGTCCAGAATCCACTTTGAACAAGATGAACTCCTCAATATGCAGCAACTGAACCGCGTCGTCTTACCTCATTTGCTTCAGAAATTATTAGCTTTTAGCCAACAGTCTAAATGAGTTAATATTCGACTAGTGACCGTAAATTTTCAAGGCCCCTGGATAGAAACGTGTGAGGACATGATTCCTGCCCAGAGGAACCACCAGAAAGTCATGTGTCATAACTGGAAATGGTCATAAAACACAGGGGGGTCAGGGGGATGGAGGTCCTGGAGAGGCTGATGACCTGGAAGATGACTCCTTTTTTTGTTGGGTTTTCTGAAACTTTCCCACTCTCCCTTGTTACTGACAAGCAGGTGGATAGTTGATTGTTTCACTTCCAAAGTTGTATCTGTGTTTTACAGCCGTGCACCCAGCACCCAGCACCACGAAGAGCTGGCCTTTACCTGTTTTACAGCCGTGCACCCAGCACCACGAAGAGCTAGCCTTTACTGGTCCTAAAAGGGGGATTTACATGTTGATTCCCTGTATCTTTGGGAAACAGTGAGAGAGAAGATGATGAGATTTGCCTAGGCTTCTGTTCAAGTGCTTTATCAAAAGGAGCTGTTAAAAACCTTGCAGACTCATGAGTCATTGGCCAAGCTGCTGTGCCTCCTTCACACCTTGCTGATGGGGATTGTGTAGGTGATGGGCAGTGTTTTGTCCCGTGAGCCAGCTCTGTACACAGACAGACAAATGTACCCAGCATTATTCCTAATGCATTACTTCCCTTACAGCAAAAAAGTATTTACATCTAGGTTTTACAGACTGAACAGATGGTCTCTTTTTTTCCTTTTCCATGTTTTGGTGGAAGTGTGCACATTGGATGGGGTTTTGTGATTGTGACACTTGAAAAACTAGCAGCTGTGAAACGCTCTAGCCTCAAATGAGATGCCGTATGAGGTTTTCCACAGATCCTTACTTGCCTGTTTTTCACTAAAATTGGAGGCTAGCTTTTTGAGGCTTCTACAAAGCTTTATTTTCCATGAACCATTTTGTATTTGGCTGTGGATCTCTGGATGATAGACTTCTGACTGCATTAAGACTGCAGGTTTAATCTTGCACATCGAACTACACGTCTTTTTCTCTTGGTAATTTCTGTTAATGTGCTCTTTGATATAGCAACATTATTGCTAGTATCTGTGAGCCATGTGTGTTATCAAGCATTTCTTTATGATTCTCCGGACAGGGCTTTGATGGACCATATGGTGTCAGTTTAATTAAAATTTTAATATGGAAATAGAGTGTTCTGGAAGTGGGTAATGAAGGATCTTTTGTGTCCATTTCCATAGCCGTTCAGTAGGAGATGAAAGCTGCTGTTAAACAACAGCTTCATCCAAGGATATGAATTGAAGGCATCTTTTTAGCATTTGGTAGACAGTTGTCTACGTGATAAATATCTGACATTTTTGCTGTTGAACTGAATATAGAAAGGATACCTTGAATCATAAGACTGTTCTGTCCTCTTGGCTGCTGACCCCAAATTTTTAATGAAATATTAAACTACATGAAGATGGCCTATCTTGTTAACCAATGCTGCTGTTTCCAGTCACATTCCCATAATGTGTAGACTTGCTGAGGATTCCCAATGCCTTTTCATTAAATCCATTTACAAGATCTGAAATAAGTAGTAGTATACATGGAGTTATTCCAATAGTTCCAATAATTCAATCCATATCCCAGTATTTCTTGAACGTTTTACAGCAGAGAAAATTATAAGAGGGCTTTGTAAAATGTGAAGTTATGTGCAGAGAGTAACAGGTCTCATCTTTAAAGGAACCAAAGAATTTAATACAAAAGTTATTTGTTGTTGTTAAGCTAAATTTGGTACTTGGTAGGCAACATTGTGTTCAATATTAGTCTTTGGTTTGGCTTTCTCTTCTATTTGAGGTAACTGTGTTGCTTGTTTTGTTGGGATGAGAACCTACCAAATGGCCATGCTAGCAGCGGATGATTTTGTCCCCATGTTGTCGATGAGTTCGGACATGACACATTAATTTTTCCCCATGATAGTTTCACTGGATTATTGTGTGTCCCTGCCAGAGGTCCTTCAGAAGGGTGTACATTCCCCAAGCGTTGAACATTTTAATGTTAACTCTCTCTTGATAGAGCAGGGAAGACTGTATTTGCTAAATACAACTCTTGCCACGCGTCACCAACTCTACCCATGTGTGGGTAGAGAATCAGATGAGCCTCTTTTGACTGCTTTTCAGGCTCGTGCATATCCAACAGGGTCAGAGCTTCATTAACAAGAAGAACATGCAGCCACAGACCAGAGGGATTCAGCGAGTGTAACTAATTGATGCGCAGGGATTGTAGGTCACATCTTCATGAGACACACAGCGATGACAGGGAATGATTTAATTCGAAACAATCGGCATGCTTCATCCGCGAGCCGCCACAGTGCCCCACTAACCTACGTGTCGTAATAACCTCTGCTTTGGGTATCAATAAAGGATGCCGCCGTTTGGGAGCCCGCAGGAGCGAGTGCTGTCAGCTGACAGATGAGAGCGCGCGGGGCGGTGGGGCTTCTCGCTGCTGCAGGAAAGTAGGTCATGGCCAAAAGTAGCCTCGGCTGCCTGTGTGGAAGTGTGCCTGCGAGAGAGGAGTCAGCTGAGAAAAGAGCTTGCATGGTTTTTGGGTTTGTTTTTTTAGCCCTTCCTTGCTGTGGAGCAGCTGGCACTACGTGCTGTGATATGCGTCTGCTTTCCAGTATTCTTGCATAAAATATTTTTAGAAGTGAATATGCAGCTCTTATTTCAGCTTAGGGAAAGTGGTGGATGCTTGTGTCCTTTCATTTTCATTAAGAATTTAGAATTTAAATTGGATCGAGTGTTTTTAATAAACTCATTTATTCCTTGCTTTCTTCACTGGAGATTGGCTGAAACTGGATGATAGGTGTGTGTCAGGGAAACTCAGGATTTTTCAGGAAATAGTTTTGAACTTGAGCTCTGTATGCAATATTTCAGCTCACTTGTGCTTTATTAATAATAAGAAATACATGAAAACAACTACTTCAACTCATTTTAGGACTCATTCACTCCTCCTGTCTCTTCCCGTGAAGACTGGCGCCTGTTTGTGGCATAATGGTCATTTCCATGGCAACAAACTGTGATGGTGCTTGGAAAGCTTTGGCTTGATGGAGAATAAATAAAAGCAGATTCACCCACATGCAAGATAACCCTGTTTTCATGTGAAATTAAGATCTTTAGAGAAAGAAAAAAGATACAGGTTTCCTATATCATCTTCTTTCACAGTTTCCTGTGTAACGTGTAGGTCTTTCAAAACAGGACCTACTGAAAGTCCCAGTGTGCGGGCAGGAATCCCTCCTTTGCGGCTGCTCTGTGTGCGATTCCCTGATCCTCCAGCCTGGTCTCAAACACTGAGCTGCCTTTGTGGACCGTAGCAATCCTTCGTAGCAGATCATTGCCTGGTTTTGCTGCTCCAAAACACTAAATCCCCTCCTGTCTTGCCATGCCTTAAGACATGTCAATCAACTTCTCAGAGTATTTTTGAGGTGTTGTCCTAATTTTATTTCCCCCATATATTTCCTCATATACAACTCTTGGTCTGTTTCCATCCCTTTTCATTAAATATATTGCACAAACAACGTCATTTATCGGTAGTGGGAAGTTCACTTGTGATACAGTGTGGGAGTGCTTGAGCACAAAGCTGTTGCCAGCTGAGCCGAAGTGCAGAGCTGCTCCCAAGGGTGTGAGCTGGCACGCCAAGGTCACGTCTTCAATACAAGCTTGGTAGGAGACCAGTCTGTGGCCATAAAAGTTCATAATGTTCATACAGCTCTTCAGTATAGAGTTCCCACCCTGGAAGAAGACATCAGGCAGTGCATGTATTTCAACTCCTATAAGAAAATCACTTTTTTAAAAATTTACTGTTGACATATAGGACTGTATATGTGCTGGTCTCAGTGGGGAGCAGATGCCAGCATGAGCAGCTGATGCACCATGAGTAACTGATGCTGAAAACTAACCTTTTCCATGTTATGGAAAGATGTGACCTGAAATACCATACTATTTCCCTGAGTACGGAGTAAGAGGCCGAAGACTTGGCAGCACTTCTGACGATACATCATACGTTGACAGATGAAACAATGTACTGCAGCTTTTGCTGCCTTTAAAGTCTGTACGGCAGTTTAGTCTGTCTTTTCCACTAAATTTCTGTCAAGGTATAAATCTGAATCTTCAGTCATGCTAAACTGTTTCTTAGGGAACTGTTTCCATTTTTGTTTCAAGATGATCCACTCATATGTTTTGGGGATAGATGAGGTCTGCCAGGAAGATAATTTAAAGGCCTTCCTCCAAATTAGCAATGTTTCCAGTGGTTGTATTTCTAAAGAAACTTTTTCTGGAACATAATTTTTGGGCCATTGCACAACATGTGCACAGATGGATGCTGCTTTGTGTTAATAAGTTGTTTAGGTTGAACAGATCTGTCCAGGATCATATGTTCATTTTGGCAACTCTGCTGTTCCCCTACTACTTCTTTGACAATTTTGTTCTTGTTAAGAAGATAAATAAATGAATAAAGCTCTGTATTCACTTAGTTGTTTCAGAAGCTGCCATTGCCTTTGCTGTGTTTGTTTGTACCCCAGCGTCATGCAGATGTTGGGGTTTTGGGTTGGGTTGCGTTTTTGAGAATCCACTTAAGGAAAAACAGCAGCACTGGTCTTCCATCACCTAACTAAATATAACCTAACTTGGCCTCTCTTTTTCCCTTCCCATCTTGTTCCTACTAGCCATCATTGCCCTCCTGCGAATGAATGAGTCCAGCTGTCGTAATGTGTACTCTCTGAACCAAGAATATGAATTTTGATTAGGCAGAAAAAGCCCGCTGACTTAGTTTCACATGATTCTGTTACTGCTTTTTGCTGTGATGATTGAACTGGCAGCGTCGGCACCGGGGCTGGCACGTCTCCACTTGTAGCTGTTTATAAAGAGCTGTCTGGGTTATAAAAACCTCTCTAATCTGTTCAGGTGTGTGTTTTGAGAAGAGAACCCATTGTTTCTTTTAAAAGGCCTGTGCTGTGTGTGCTTTTAACGATCAATTTGACAGTGAAACTGTCTCTGACAGCTGATAGAATCAAAGGGTTTGTTGTTCCTTTATTTGTCTGAGATCCTGACTCAGCCTTGCAGCTTGCGGGGCTGGACTGGGGCACCCAGTTGGAGACACGGTTGAGCACTCACTACCTGACCGTCCCGACGGGCTGTGCTGGAGGGGTGACGCTGGTCGTGGTATGCCTTGTCATGCCAGCAATGTGCCCAGATCGCATACTGACACCGTGAGACGACTGGCATGCGTGGGCCTGCCCTGTCATGTCACTGAAGGCTCACTGATACTTTGGGTGTGCTTGCAGCTTGCATGTCTTGGGGAAAGCTGCAGGGAGGGAGCAGCCTGATAGCTCTTTCCTCCCCGTCTCAGAAAGCCCCCACCGGAGCGAGGGCAGCAGAAAAATGCCATAGACATTCTGATGAAGCGTGGGAGAGCAGGAGCTAGCTTAGTCTGCGGTGTCCTCTCTGGGGTCGGAGAACATGACCTGACCTCGGCTGCCATCTTGGTTCCCTCTTCAATGGGGTTGCTGCCTGGGTTGAAGATCCCTCCTGGGACTCCCTTCATGATCCCAAGCACCTCTCCAGAGAATCTGTGCCTTCGTGTCTCTTCATTATTGCTAGTTATCATGTGGGCTCTGCTACTTTTCCTGAAGTAAAAGAAAAATTACAGTTATTTCAGAAAGGGTAGCGAACTCGATTGCCAAAATGGTTTGCTGGCTTTATGACTTTCATCAGGGGTCCCTTCTGAACTGTCATTTCTGATCAGCAGCAATGATCTTTGCTCTTTTCAGGCAAACTCTCATTTCAGTTTGTGCTAAAACAGTTGTGCAACTTCTCGAGCTTATTCACTCCGGTTAGCACTGTTCTGTGTCAGACCACAGCACTGTAAATAAAGGTATCCCAGTTCTCAGGCTCCCTGAGCCTTGTTTTTGTGAGCTGTCTATGACTTCAATTCCCAGGGTTCTGATGATTCAGACAGCTTGCAGTATATTATTAATAAATTATGTACTATTAAAATCCTAACACTGATGTTACAGTTTCCTTTTATTTCCATGGTAAGATTATGTTGTGAGTAATTTTTTAATTGCTTTTTTTCCTTCAGAAGCTAGATGCCAAATCACTTATAAAGCTGAATTTTGCAAAAAACAGTGAAGGTAAGTGCAGTAATATTCAATGGGTTTTCTGTTTTGTTTTTCTTAATGACTGCTTTAATAAATCCTGGTTTGTGTTACTCATGGTAAAGTTATGTAGTTTTTGTTATCTATAATGGTTTTTAGTTTTTGAGTAAAATAACTGCTTCTTGTGAATGACATGTTTACCTTTAAAGTTCCATTTCCGTTTTTCTTTACACTGGTGAGCTGTAAACTGTTCAGCAATTTCCCTTTCCTATAGCTGCTACTGCAGTAAGGTACTCTTTACTTCAAGGAAAATTTTCAGAAAAGGCTAAATTTCTATAATATGTTATCTTTTTTCTAACTTGCCTATGTCAGTATTTGCTGTTCGCTGGGTTTTGAGCAACTTTTTGTTCATGAAATGAATTAGACTTAAATGAACACATGCGTTTTATGAGTAGCAGCACACAAGACAGCAGCCTTGAGTTTTATTTCTGCAGGGTTAAAGATACAAAACCTGCCATCTGAGAGAGGATGCTAGGAATAAAGAGAAGAGTGGCAATGAATTCATCTTTTATAAGGCAGATAATGATGTCTTTGAAATGAGAGTGGCAAGGATTAAGTTGGAATAAAGTTCTGGAGTGTCTGTCTCCTTATCTTACAAGTCCACGGACTACGAAGTCTTTTCTCTAGCTGATGGATTTTGTCTGCATTTTGTGTTCCATCTGTCTCAAGAGCAGGGTGTTAAAAAATGATCAATAGTCCCTGTGGCCAAGGTTTTTGAAAGATACTGTGATATTGTTCTTTCCTTAAAGAACTCCAGTTCATAATGCTGGGGTGGAATGACGGCAGCCACCTAGTCTGACAAGGCTTTTCCTTAAAAAAGTGCCTGCTGTGTCATTAACTGATCAGGGGAAAATGCAACAAAAGAGAAAATGTTGCATTTCTGTCTATCAGCAAACTTTTCTTTAAATCTTAACATGTAGAATGGTTGCTGTGGATGTAGAATGTTCTGTGTTCACACCTGTATGATGAAAAAGGTCTTCAGATGTTGCAGTTTCTCCCATTTAATGATCTCTCCTTAGCTGAGTACCTTCTATCCAGATCAACAAGTGTGTGCCCTCAACAGCTCTCCTTTTGATAGAACTGAAAACGTGGAGATTTGCTCTTTTTTATGCAGCTGGAGTGAGGCCTCACATTTTACCAGTGTGTTTCTGTGTCCATTGTTTGGACCACACTCTGATGCCACTTAGAAAAATCCCTCTGTAAACTTCCTCTTGCATCTCTGTCCCTTGTGGCAGTGGCTTTCCTTTGGCTCTGGTGGCATTCGCAGAAACAGTCCTCAGCTTGCATGTGTGTGCGGGAGGTCGGAGTGCCTCCTCTTGCCTGAGCTTCTAAGGGTAAATACCCCGTAGGTGCTTGCCTCTCCTGCCTTTGCAGGTGCTGTGAGCAGTCTCTGCTCTGGTCTCCCTGCTGGTTTTGATTTTCAGATGGTAATTAGGAAAAAAAGAACCAAATAGGCCCAGCCTATTTCAGGAATCTCACCCAAACCCCCAGGTCTAGCAAACTGATCAAGTATTAATAACCTTCTAATTGCTTTCTGCTGAGATCATCCAGACATTTTTCTTTTTCCACGTGCATTGCCTTCCATCAGTTTGCTTGTTGTTGACATGCTTAATATTTATGCCGACCCTCCTGGGAAAATTCACAGCTTGATTAGAGCAGAAGCTGGGTTCCTTATTGAATAATGTGTTCAGGTGTAATGGCATTCTGCTTGCCACATCTGAATACAAACTGCTCTCCTCTCCTAAAAGCACAACAGCTGCTGTGAATTTTTTTGTATGATACAGACTAAACTTTTATTCCTGGGAACAACACTGAAAATAGAGCACTGGGCACGTTACAGGGTACAGGTTATGCTATCAATAGAGCTTTGATTATAACAGTCACAATTTTATTGTGGTAATTCATAGATATCAAGCAAATTGGACAATGTTCTGTGTTGGGGGATTGAAGACAGTAGATTTAAAACCTGCATTTTCATTGCTTTCTTTGTGGTTAAGTGTGACTTTTTCTATTTGGCACTGAAGAATCAAAGTGTAGCTAAAACACTCTTAAATATACACTGAAGTTATACTCCATATTGAAAATGCACATAAATGTCGTTCACACAATAACAGAAATTAACTATTTCAAAACAGTTTCAGGGGCTTCATGCCAAATTTAAACTTTTTTCCCCTCCCATCAGGTAAATACCACTGTCCGGTGCTGTTTACTGTATTCACCAATAACTCCCATATTGTGGCCATCAAGACAACTGGGAATGTGTTTGCCTATGAGGTAGGTTCTCTGTTGCCTTTCATTATTAATATTTTGTTCTTCATGCATTTCATTCAAGATCACAAAATGCTTTAGAAAGATAGGTAAGTTTTATTGTAGTTTTACAGCTAGGGAAATCAAAGTACAGGGAGATGAAATGGTTTAACAAATTGTTGTCCAGCTTCTGCCTTCAAAATATGAACAACCCTGGAATGTAATTTAAAAGATATTTTTAGAACCTGTTCCACAGTTAATCTGCATGCACTGAATTTTGTAGAAAAGAATGAGCAGCTTTTATGTGCTTCCTCAGTCAAATTAATAGACAAATTTTCTGTTGTCTTCTGATAGTCCTCACCAAAACACAAATTGCCTCATTTCTATTCATATGTATGCATAAAAAAGTATTTTAACTGAAGCTGAGGAAAGAGCAGAGAGAATGCCCTAACGGACACTTAAACTGCATTTTTATTTGTGTTTTGTGAACATTTGAGTGAGCCCAGGTGGAATTTTAGTTGTGACTTGTTTGCATAATCCTTACTGTAAAAGTAAGGTTTATTTATTTTTCAGTAGCAAATAAATCCTTCAGTTAATGGATCCATATCCAGTGTTGTAAAAAGTCTGAACACTGAAACATCTGATTTTTGGAATCTGTTGAGGGGAAACTCCAGTAGAATTTTTCATACACTGAGGGGAACAAGCTGAAACCATTGCAATCAAGAAAAAGGCTGGATTCATCACATTTTTTCAAACTTGTAGTTGAACTGTCTTCATTCCAGCTGTGAGAGCAGTCAAGATTACGTTAAAATAGGAAGTATTTTCTGTTCCTTCTGGAAGCACGACGCTTGGATTGCTGTGGTTAGCTGGGGGTGTTCAGCATGGAGAGAGGAGGCTCAGGGGAGACCTTATTGCTCTCTGCAACTATCTGAGAGGAGGGTGCAGAGGGGTGGGGATCGGTCTCTTCTCCCAGTGGCAAGCGACAGGACAGGAGGAAATGGCCTCAAGTTGTGCCAGGGGAGGTTTAGATTGGATATTAGGAAAAATTTCTTCACCAACAGGTGAAGGGCTGTCAAGCATTGGAACAAGCTGCCCAGGGAAGTGATGGAGTCACCATCCCTGGAGGTATTTAAAAGACATGTAGATGTGGTGCTTAGGGACATGGTTTAGTGGTAGACATAGTAGTGCTGGGTTAACGGTTGGACTTGATGATCTTAAAGGTCTTTTCCAACCTAAATGATTGTATGAATGTGTAATACCAGGCTCCCTAAACAAGCTCTGCCAAGAGGTCTCTTTCTCATGTGGAGTACCACTTGAAGCAATAGGATTTATCGGTTTGTTATAAGCATAGAATTAGTTTACAGACTTCTGGAGGTGCTAGAAAAATACTATTGCTTTTATCTGAGGAGAATAGAGGGCATTTGGGTGAATAAGACAGATTCTGTGTTTTTTGCAGGTAGACCTCCGTAGTCGTTCCTCTGTGTGATGTATTTGTTCGTACCGACAAAGCATTTATTCCACATTGATTCTCACTATGAAATAACACGCTGCTGCTTTGTTGAGCATCATTTAATTTTCTCAGGTGAACAGAAGTGTTGCTGTAGGCTAGATGCAGCAGTCAGGGTGAACAGTGTGTGGGGCTAATGCAACTGCTGCTGTACGAGCTGCCCTGGGACACACGTGTCTCCCCGAGGGGTGCTGTGTCAATGTGGGACATAAGGACCTCTTGTTAAAGCTGCTTGTCTTACACCATCTGTGAAATACTTGAGAAAACTGCAGGCAAGATACTTTATTTTGGCAGTGCTTTTATGATGAATTTGATTAAAATGATATACGTGAATGGGGACTGCAAGGTTCTTAAAAAAAGAAAAAACAACCACCACACAAAACTTGTGTTTTGTAGGGATGAAAGAGAAAAGCTTCTAATCTGCTAAGGCACACAATGAAAATACTGCAGCTGCCAGTTGAGAATGAAGGGTGAAATTGTTTTCTTTATCGTTTGTACCTTAAGGCTTTTTTAGTATCACATATTTACTTGTAATATTTACACACTAGAATTCAATTTTTAATATCTGTGTCTTTTGCCTGGCTGTTAGGCAGTTGAGCAGCTGAACATAAAACCAAAGAGCTACAAGGATCTTTTGACAGATGAGCCCTTCACTCGGCAAGACATTGTGACACTGCAGGTAAACTTTTCTCTCTGTTACATTTCCCACTGTACAGCTTTTTTGCAGGGGACAAAACATTGCTATGTACACTGTTATAGCAGAAATCTAGAATAATTGAAGAGAGAAACACTCTGTGTGTGTCTTGGAGACCGGTAGAAGGGGAACGGCTGTATCTGCTTTGTTATCCAGATGAGCCACAATGATGCCATGTAACTTAGAGCTTGGCAAATCTCCAGAGTGATTATTCTGTGCCTTGTAGATAAGCAGATGGTTCAACTTTGTAAATTGAAGGAGGGAAAAAAAAAAGTGCCCAGAAAAAGTCAAGCATGCCATGTAAAAATGTGAATTTTGACAAATGTATTTGCAGTTGCTCACTGTTTTACTGTATCCCACTGAATAGATGATCTTATGCATAATTGTAAATTTGAGATCTGAAACTACACATAAGATTTTTTTTTTTTTTTAATTAATCTTACCTGAAAAATTGCTGTGACAACTCTGATTACTGAGACTTAACAGAAGTGCATTGGGAAAAGACTGGATCAGGGAAAGGTAAAGATATGTCCAGAATCATCTTCAGCTCTAGACAGCCAACAGTACGTGGTCTATGTTACCAAAAAAAATGTGGTTTAGAATATATACAAACTTTTAAAAAGTCATCATGTTATATTAAGACTGAAGTTGACTGTCCATCTTACTCTTTTGAAGGTGCCTAAAAGAGTCAAATCATATGAAAAGCATTTTTTATAGAATGTTTCTCTAAATGTAGAGTAAAACAAGCAGCAAACCAGAGGATTTTTTTGAAGTGTTTGTTAGAATAGGTACCAGTGTTGGTCTTTCATTAACAGAATTAAAACCTAAATTAAAACAGCATTGTAAATTTCAGAGTGCAAAAGATAGTTATTTACGGAGTAAGTTTAGTGTCAACAGATCTAAAACTTTTGTTTGGAAGTAGGCATTTTTAAGCTTGCATGATTTTAGAAAAGGGGGGAAAAAAGATTCAAGGATCATTAATATTGGAGTCATGAGTTAGTATGCATCTCATGAACAGTTAATTGCCACTAACAAAGACTGACATTCTAATTTGAATAGAAAAATATTTTTCATTTATATCTGAATTCACATGAAATGTATCTCTTCTTCCCTACTCCCCAGTGCTCAACAGCATGTTTATAAATATTTTTCCTCTATTCCTTTGGGCTTGTGGCTGTTCAAGCTAATGTAACACAGTAAAGTGTTTTTAATCCAATGGAAGCAAAAAAGTAGCTTTTTCAGATTGAAAGCTCCCAACAGAATGTTATTTGAATGTAACTGCATGGTTGATAATGGACTTGGAACAGTAAAAAAAAGACAACATGAGTGACTAAAAATATTTCTGTGCATTAGTATGGAAAACCAAATTATTTTGAGCAAGTAATTGAAATGTGCAGTCATTTAAAAATATTTTGTTACATTTTGTGGGTTTGGAATGGAATGTATGTATAAAGAGTGTGTTTCTGTTACATGCCTACCTTTGATCTTTCATAACAGCAAACATGCTGTAGTCCCCTAAATCTTAAAATGCAATAGCTAGCAATTTAGATGTTCCTTATGAGGATTTTTATCTTTATTTTTTGTGTTCATTCAGTGCTTGACATGTTGGGTTTCTCTCTTGTTTGGAGGAATATGTCTGTTAACAGAAACTAAGTAGATGATGATTGTTGTCCAGTCACAGGTACAGTCATCCTGCCACCTACCTGGAGGTCACAGCCATACATTGCCTGTACCTCCCTCGTGTCCATTGAGGATGACATTCCTAATGCTTGAGTAGGTTTGTTCCTCTGAAGTACACAACTCATTCTGGATTGGTGTTCACCTCTGTAATGTACAATCTCGTGGCATACACTTCTCATTAAGTGTAGAAATAGCAAAGATGCCCTCATCTGGGGTTGGGACTGGAAGAGAGCTGTTAACCAGCTAAAGTTTAACCCTTCACCCAATTAGTTTTTAAATATCTTTTCAAAAAAGGATTTTCAATAAACAGTCTCAAATGGCTCCGGGGTGTTGAATGAGAAGTAAGAGCCACTTAATGCACTGCACAACACCCACTGCAGACTCGCAAGGATACCTTGATTTCTCCTGTTCCAATGCTGCCCTACCCCGACTTGCTTTGTGGAGGCCAGAATGCAACCTGAAGTGGTATTGACTGCCCTGGATATTAAAATTGCTTGTTTATATGTGATGTAGGAATCTGTTGTTATTTTCTTCATGTGAGTTGTTGGAAGACAGACCAATGTCTCCTCTGCAAGCTCTCTTGTTCACAGCACTGCAGGCAGTGTGGTGGCTTCACACTGCCAAGCTCCACCACCTGTGGCTTTGTTTCTTAGCCAGAGTTCATGACTGCAATCTGTTGTGTTTCAGTTTGTGGCTCTGGAGCTCTGTCCCAAATCCCACTTCTCTCAAAAACCTTTCAATTACGTGTTGAAATTTATCACTTTATGTGTTCCCATTTCCCTGTGTGAACCGAGAAATGTGGTATCTGAGAGCTGGAAGTGAGAGCGCGTTGGTAACACTGACCCTGCTGTTTGGCAAAAAACGTAGATATAAAGGAAGTTGCTATCAAAAAACATACTTTGCTTTGCAAATAACAGCTGAATAGGACTGTCTGTAATGGCTGTGTTTATCAGTAGAAAATAGCATTTCCAGAGCCTGACTCTGACTGTCCTAGGAAGCAGATGGGGTACCTGTGTTTGGTAGAGAAATACAACATGATAAATGGAAAATTTGAATAATGTATGTTTACAGATTATTTGTATGAGCACATTATTCTTTATTGACACATAAAGGGCAATCCTATAGCTGCTAGGGATGTTCTTTTACCAGAATTGACCTCAAACTTGACCTCTCTCTCCTAATGTATATGATTAAAAACAAAACAAAATTGGCTCTTTCCAGAAGAGAGAGAATTGCATACAATTCTTCGTTCTATTCTGGTGCTAAACACTCATTCAAACACTAATCACAATCCACCCCTGTTATCTTTTCTGGTAAGCACCATTTCAGCTGGTTGCTTTGATTTTAGTGATAGTTATTTGTGTCCTGTTGCTATTAAATTTACTTGTTACAAAGACAAATTATTTTGGATCTGAAACTGCAAAAAGCAAAATCACAACTTTAGTTGTTAATTGCACTATCTTAGATCTATGATGTGCTTCTCTGTGTAAAGGAATCCACGGTGATTCCTCACTTACATGTGCAGAAATGGCTTTTTTCCCTGTTGAAATCCAAGTGTCCTGGGGTAGAGCATGGCAGTTTTTCATCAACATATGGCGATATTATCCAGCCCCTCAGGGCAGGAGGTAAAGAGTAATACCATATCCTGGTGTGCAAGATACATGACCAAAACTGGAATGTAGTTATTCAGGGAAAAGATGTCATGGATTCTGGTTTAATACCTTGCTGATAATGACAGAAATACGCATGACATTATTCCATATGAAGCCAATCCTAGACACCAGCAGCCTTAGTATGACTGGATTTTTTAGACTGTAGCTCTTTACTCCCAAGTTGAAATTTCCTTTTCTTAGCTGTGTGATCTTGCCACAGATTTAAGTCAAGCTTTCCATTTTTTGCAGCACAGGTGTTACTTTTTCCAAGCTTCTTTCTCCTTACAGTTTATCATTATTTCAGATAATTTTTTTCTCAGCTGTACTGGTTCATATCTCTTCTGAATGGAATAGTGCTGTTGTATTTTGTCTGTTTCTCATGAGTCTAAACCCAATTGTATTCTTTTACCGTGAAAGATGATCAGCTCGGCCGAACTTAGCATTCTTTACAGATGTCATGAATGTGCCGCCAGCTGACAGCTCAAGTACTTCAAGATGTATTAGTTGAACCTGATGGGTGAGATATGATGTAAAGCACTTGGTGATCTGTAGGGACAGGGTAGCTGGAATAGGAAGGCTGGTATTGTTGAAGCCTGTTTGCCGTGCTCCTACCTCCCTTTTCTGCTTCCCATTGTGGTACATTGCTGTCTGTCATTTCACTTTGCAGTTGTTTCACAGGTAGCATTCAGTATAGCTTTGAAAGAATTTTGACATAATAAGATTGTATTAGACGATTCAGAACGAGGTGATTCTATCAGTCCTGTGTTTCACAGGTTTTCAGGTAGTTTTCAATCTAAATGTTTAACCTAATTTGAAGTTAGCTTCCAAGTAAAAATTTTTGTGGATGTAGTTCAAAGTTGGATCTCAGGGTCTGCTGTCCACCATTTAATCTTAGTGACAAAATCTGGTCAACAGTCTGGTAACAATTATTGTTAATTACTGATGCTGTAAATTCTATGTGTGTTTCTATCATATATTTTGCAAATTATTCTTTGTGTAATGATGTGGAACTCAATAGCAAGCACATGAGTAAGTATAATCTGAATTCCCTCGTGTAAGAACACCTGCCCCAGCTCGAGATGCACAGAGAGGAAGAGGGTCAGGTAGTGCTTTGGGGGACACGGAGGTGGGCTCTGACAGTCCTGTGGGCTTCATCCCATCACAAGTGTAAGAGGGTCCTGAGGAGAGCAAAGCAAGAATGCTGCAATATCATGCTTTCGCATCCCATTGCGTAGGAAGTGTTCAGAGGAACTAAGAACAATTTCCCCTTTAGCCCCCTGTCAATTCTTCATCCTCCACTGCGTCTCTGTTCACAAACCAGAAACCACGGCTCTCAAATTTGTGAAGAATCAGCAGAAATTACTCCTGTTCTGGAAACTCGTAGAAGCTGTTGCTGTGTTCTGGCAGGGGAGGGGAGTTTGTGGGAATTGTGGCCCTGCTCAGCAGCAGTGCTTGCAGGTGGAGCAGAGGCAGAGGTGGTCTGCTCCTTATGCCCCACAGCCCTGTTGTCCCAGTGGTAATAGGCACAGTCCCCTGCGGGAAGCCTGCTGAGAGCCTTCCCTGGTAGATGTGCTAACAGTGCATGGAGGGGAGTTCCTGGGAGAAATAAATAGACAGAAAAAATGCCTGGGTAGAATGCAAACAGGTTTGCAGCTGCTAAAGGGGGAAAAAAAAAAGGGCTTATACTGTTCTGTGCTTCCTTATGTCAGTGTTATTGTTCTGTACAACCTAATCAGCCGCGGATGAGACATGGTTCCCGACAAGCTGTTAAACACCATTGGCATTGTGGCAGGAAGCATAACTAATGAGCAAAGTTGGAGGTAGCTGAGCCGCACACTGTTAATTGATATTTCACTCCTCGGCTATTTCTTGTTTGCTCTTTGTGTGACAGAAGGTCAGAGCAGATTTCCTCTCGGTTGTGGGTGAGGGCTCTTTGAGAGCGAATCCTGCACCAGTGCATGTGCAAAGTGGCTGGTAAAGAAGTGATGCGCTGGGACATTGTTGGTGTATGAAGGTAATAGTCCTGAGGATAATTAGGGATGCAGTGTGGCCGACCAAATGCTAAGAGAGCAGTCAGGCCTCAAAGAAATCACATGATCTAAAACTGCACTGGCTTTAACCTGCCTTTTTGGGCGTTTGTGTGTATGGTGCTCAAGATTAATGGAGCTTAAGCTGTTTCCCTGAGTAAGTGAAACTGAAAAATGATAGGAATAAAACTAGTGGAATAAAAGTTGAGATTAATAGTCTTCAGAGCTCAGCTTTCAGGAAAACATCAAGTATGAGATTTTTAATAGTCATGATAGTTAGCAACCCTTTGAAGTCTGTATCTCTGCTAGTAATTTGCCAAACTAAAGTTTACAGTTTGCAAGCTTAGTAAGAAAACCCCTGAGACTGCTACCCACGTAATTTGGATACGTATTTTTAAACATGCTAAGACAAACAGAAGTAAGCCAGTTTTCATGGTTCATCTTCTGATTTCTGTGTGCTTACACAGAACTTATTTCGTTAGGCTTTTGGGCTCTAGGCCTTAATCTTAGCAGGATTTGGGGCATCCCCGTGAGTCCAGCCTGTCTTTGGCCAGGAGAGACCATTAATTCATTAGAGCTCAAGGCTTTGATGGTGCAGGTATGTCCATCTGCTTGTCCCTGCGGTGTCTTGGTCAGACTGCTCTGATTCTGTGCCTGGTAACTGTCATGGATGCACTGAGAGGAACTCCGCAGACTAATTATTAGTGTTTAGATAGTTTTCCTCCTGAAGTGTTATGTCTTAAAACGGTGTGCATTTTTCAGTTTTATATAGACCTACCTTTAAAAGATGTGTATCTCGTGTTGTAGGACTCAGTACCACCAGTAAGGAAATGGTCTGTGTCTTCTGCAGTGCAGATTGGGCTGGTAAGATGTGTTTCTGCTCTTGGGGATGGTAGAAGCAAGTGGTATCTTGCATTTAACTTAATATTCACCGCAGTACTGCCACACTTAGTATGCATGCTTGTCTAATTCTAATCAAACTAATTCTAATCAAACTTCTAGTGTATCATGATGCTGTATTTTAGGGGGAGGAATCAGTATGTCAACCGCTTTTGCTACGTGACCGGTGTAAGATGACACTCAAACTTCAACTTGAGGAAGCATTTTTGAGGGTTTTTTCCACTGATAGAGGAAAACTGGCTTTGGAGTAGGCGCATGGGTGGTCTGTCTTTCAATGTGTGGTGAGACTCCCGCTGTGCAGAATCGGGAGCACAAGGGACAATGCTGTAAATCTAGCCTTTGTCGAGGTTTCGTTTGAACAAATGGCCCACCTGAATGTGATGAAGGACCTTGTGGGGAGGGGCTTGGTGTCAGTTCTGGGGTTTGGGGTTGTCTCGGATCTTTCAGAAAGCAGATGGATGGCTGTGGTCTGCAAGGAGGGGGAGCTGCCCTGTGGCCTCTGCTGTCCTTCATACCATAATGGATGCGTTGCCTATGGGGAGGTTAGTGGTGATTTGGAGAGTCCTGAGAAATACCTTGCACGGAAGGCGGCTCTAAACATTTTTGCCAGAGTTGCTCAATGCCTGCAATTAGGCTGGTTAAGCCAGGTAAACGTTTGAATGAACTGTGGCTGTGAAACAGTTTGAATTAATCTCATTTGCGGTACCCTGAGCACAAAACACTTGGTTTCATAAGGCACTGGCAATTGTCATGACCTTTTCTTGATTTACTGATTGTTTTAAAATAAGTACATCAAGAATTTTTATTTAGTGGAGTATAGTGAAGGTTCATCTTTGTTCATCTTCACTGCTGCCTTCTGCCCTCCCTCCTGTCCATGAAAAGTTGGTTTCAGGAGTCAGTCTTGCCCTTCAGCTTTGCCATGAATGGGGAACAAGTGGATTGCTATAAATCCATTTGTCTCTATTAATATTAATACACAGATTATTTTTTTCTTTCCTTGACTGGAAAGGATAAGCAGTCTTAGTTCCATCACCTTTGAGGTGGTACATTTATGTGCAAGGTGATGATTTCTGTCTGGGAAAGCTGCAGCTCGTGATTACTGAAGAGTATTTGGGAGGAGACAACCTGTGTCTTCTGGAAACACACTAAACCCTTTCTCTAGACATTCTCCATCGTGTTGACTGTCAGAGAGCAGGGCTGAAATCATCTCCATACATACATAAATATGTATGTGAAGTAATAAATAGTGTCAGAAGATACAAAAATAGTTTAAAAACAGGTCCAAATTTCCTATCCTTAGTAGTTTTATTCAAAGATTATCTGTTTCTAATGCAAGATCTTAAAGATTGTGCTGGTTTTAGTTAGGGCAGAGTTAATTTTCTTCACAGTAGCTGTATGAGGCTATGTTTTGGATTTGCACTGAGTACTGATAACACTGGTGGTTTTAGTTGGTGCTGAGGAGTGTTTGTACCAATTCAAGGACTTTTTCAGCTTCTGATACTACATCTGTGTTCCAGACTTTCTCACTGCAAGCAGTGTGGAGGGACACACAGTTCAGACAGCTAACCCAAACTGACTGAAGGAGTGTTTGATTCCATAGTACATCATGCTCTGTATGTAAGTCAGGTGTGGGCCAATGGCCATGTTGTTGGTGGGTCAGTTGGCTTTCTTAGCCACTGTCTCGCTCAGGCTCTGGCTCTCACTTCTTGGGATCTGGCTGTGTATCAGTCAGTGGGTGGTGAGCAGTTGTGTGATTTATTTTCCATTATTTTCATTACGTATTATTAGTACTTTAGTATCATTAGTGTTATCAGTGTTGTTAGTATTATTAGTATCACTATTTTATTCACTTATATTCAATTACTGTCAGTGTCAGTGTCATAGCTCTTTGCATATTATGTTGCATTACTTTTATCCTGAATGTAAAACTATTGCATATTATTATGATATTTTGGTATTAGATTTTGAGTTGTATTCTGTAATATAGAATTTCCAGAAATGACTGGGTATGGTGGGCTGATGTTTTGACCTTTCTGTGCTGCAGAGGAGCTTGTGGAGAAAACCTTGTCATTGTAAGAAGAGGATTAAGGACTGTTTAATAACAGTATAATGTAACCTAGATCACCAGTAGGCATTCCTTGCCTCACTCTTCTCTGACAAAAGGTCAGAGTTGTGCAGAAAGTTGCCTAGAAATAGTATAAAGACTCACAGTTAATGGACTCTATATTTTTGCTATTTTCCTTGAATGGTCACTCAATAGAATTTTCATAATACTACTTTTCTGTTGCATTTTTTATTATTATTTTTAAACATTTCAGTAAGCACAGATTTCGCTAGTTAAAAAAAACAAACCACGCAATCAAACCAGTTCTGACTGCGAAGACTTGCTCTGAGGTTTATTTATATTTTGAAATGCATTACAGAAGTTCACAGACCATGTGCAAATCAGGCACAGTGTTATAAACAGCAGGAGATAGCTGATGTGAATTTGCATAGATCTTAGACCAAACCGCAGAATGAAGGAAAGAATCAGGGGATTGCTACACCTTCTTCTTTCTTCTCATGACAGGGTAGGCTCAGCTTAGTTCTGTTAGTAGCTTCTGTAGGCGAAGTATGTGTAATACTGTATTTGGGACTAAATTCCAGATCCCTAAGGAGCCTACTGTGAACAGGCTCATTGCTGCTGCTGTAGGTTGGGGTTGATTGCTTTATATGCTTTTAATCTTTCTGTGATTTGGGGGGTATGGAAGTTATTCTATCTCTCCCTGTTCATTTATTATGGTGGTGTTTGCCCTTCAGACTAGTGTGTTGCATGGAATGGGTGCCTGCCAAGCTCTCTGATATTTGGGTTTTTATTTATCATTTCAGGATCCGACAAACCTGGATAAGTTCAATGTCTCAAACTTCTTTCATGTTAAGAACAACATAAAAGTAATTGATCCAGGTAAGGATGAACTGAAGGTAGGCTGAGAAAACACCAACCCAGATATCCAAATTCTACAGATGATGTTATGGAATTGGCACTGTTTTCTGGAAGGACATCCCTCAGTGGCTAGTGGTAACTTTGGAAGCTTCTTGGAGACATGAATAACTTGTTGAAACTGTCTTTTTCACATCAGAAGGTGTTAACAAATTCTGAAGCAAACATGGAAAGCATTCAATATCCTTTAAGAGTAAGGAGGTGAGAGGGAAGTGAGAAGAGGAGGAAAAATAATTTGCCAAAAGGTCCATTAGCCTTCTACAGAACCAAGACAGGGAAACGTACATCTTCTCAAACTTTTCTGCTGGGGTCTAGGTCTCTTTCATGTATATCAACAATATATGGCCCATCCTTCTGTCTGGATAACAATGGGTATCTTCCAAGTTAAAGACTGATACAGATTTTTCTAAAATAGTCCCAAAATAATTTTAATAATAAAAAATTAAATTATTTCTTTTTCTTTCTAGATATCTAAGTTTGCATCTCAATTACCTTGTGATTTTTTGATAGCTAAATACTTAACAATATCTGCTAATATTAAACTGCTGAAGGAAAAAAATTCTCTGTTTTGCCCTTGTGGTTTCCTTTAAAATGGTGTCTAATTAAGTTTTTTTTTATTGGTTTTTTTTTTG